>NW_027094309.1:0-128850 GCF_029207755.1 Chamaea fasciata | reverse complement strand
GAGCACTAGGCGTGGCCAAAAGGCGCTTTCTCGCTTCCCAGGCTAAGAGAAGCACTTTCCGTGCTGCAAACAGCTTCTCTGCTTGTGGAGAGTTCGGAAACCGCGCCTAGCCGCTGCTCACAGCCAGCCTGCAGCGTGCAGCCTCCGAGAGCACTAGGCGCGGCCAAAAGGCGCTTTCTCGCTTCCCAGGCTAAGAGAAGCACTTTCCGTGCTGCAAACAGCTTCTCTGCTTGTGGAGAGCTCGGAAACGGCGCCTAGCCGCTCTTCCCAGCCAGCCTGCAGCGTGCAGCCTGCGAGATAAGTAGGCGCGGCCAAAAGTCGCTTTCTCGCTTCCCAGGCTAAGAGAAGCACTTTCCGTGCTGCAAACAGCTTCTCTGCTTGTGGAGAGCTTGGAAACCGCGCCTAGCTGGTGTTCGCAGCCAGCCTGCTGCGAAACGCCGAGAAAGCACTAGGCACGGCCAAAAAAAGCTTTCTTGCTTCTCATACTAAGAGAAGCACTTTCCGTGCTGCAAACAGCTTCTCTGCTTGTGGAGAGCTCGGAAACAGCCCCTAGCCTCTGTTCGCAGCCAGCCTGCTGGGTACCGCCGGACAAAACACTAGGCCGCGGCCAAAAGGCGCTTTCTCGCTTCCCAGGCTAAGAGAAGCACTTACCGTGCTGCAAACAGCTTCTCTGCTTGTGGAGAGCTTGGAAACCGCGCCTAGCTGGTGTTCGCAGGCAGCCTGCTGCGAAACGCCGAGAAAGCACTAGGCACGGCCAAAAGGAGCTTTCTTGCTTCACAGGCTAAGAGAAGCACTTTCCGTGCTGCAAACAGCTTCTCTGCTTGTGGAGAGCTCGGAAAGAGCACCTAGCCACTGCTCGCAGCCAGCCTGCCGCGTGCAGCCTCCGAGAGCACTAGGCGAGGCCAAAAGGCGCTTTCTCGCTTCCCAGGCTAAGAGAAGCACTTTCCGTGCTGCAAATAGCTTCTCTGCTTGTGGAGAGCTCGGAAACAGCGCCCAGCCGCTGTTCCCAGCCAGCCTGCAGTGAAACATCGGACAAAGCACTAGGCACGGCCAAAAGGCGCTTTCTCGCTTCCCAGGCTAAGAGAAGCACTTTCCGTGCTGCAAACAGCTTCTCTGCTTGTGGAGAGCTCGGAAACAGCGCCTAGCCGCTGTTCCCACGCAGCCTGCAGCGAAACATCGGACAAAGCACTAGGCACGGCCAAAAGGCGCTTTCTCGCTTCCCAGGGTAAGAGAAGCACTTTCCGTGCTGCAAACAGCTTCTCTGCTTGTGGAGAGCCCGGAAACCGTGCCTAGCTGCTGTTCGCAACCAGCCTGCAGCGTGCAGCTTCTGAGAGCACTAGGTGTGGCCAAAAGGCGCTTTCTCGCTTCTCAGGATAAGAGAAGCACTTTCCGTGCTGCAAACAGCTTCTCTGCTTGTGTAGAGCTCGGAAACAGCGCCTAGCCGCTGTTCCAGCCAGCCTGCAGCGTGCAGCCTGCGAGAGCACTAAGCGCGGCCAAAAGGCGCTTTCTCGCTTCCCAGACTATGAAAAGCACTTTCAGTGCTGCAAACAGCTTCTCTGCTTGTGGAGAGCTCGGAAACAGCGCCTAGCTGCTGTTCCCAGCCAGCCTGCTGCGTGCAAACTCCGAGGTCACTAGGCGCGGCCAAAAGGCGCTTTCTCGCTTCCCAGGCTAAGAGAAGCACTTTCCGTGCTGCAAACAGCTTCTCTGCTTGTGGAGAGCTTGGAAAACGCGCCTAGGTGCTGTTCGGAGCAGCCTGCTGCGAAACGCCGAGAAAGCACTAGGCACGGCCAAAAGGCGCTTTCTTGCTTCCCAGGCTAAGAGAAGCACTTTCCGTGCTGCAAACAGCTTCTCTGCTTGTGGAGAGCTTGGAAACCGCGCCTAGCTGCTCTTCGCAGCCGGCCTGCTGCGAAACGCCGGAGAAAGCACTAGGCACGGCCAAAAGGCGCTTTCTCGCTTCCCAGGCTAAGAGAAGCACTTTCCGTGCTGCAAACAGCTTCTCTGCTTGTGGAAAGCTCGGAAACAGCACCTAGCCGCTGTTCCCAGCCAGCCTGCAGCGTGCAGCCTCCGAGAGCACTAGGCGCGGCAAAAAAAACGCTTTCTCGCTTCCCACGCTAAGAGAAGCACTTTCGTGCTGTAAACAGCTTCTCTGCTTGTGGAGAGCTCGGAAACCGTGCCTAGCCACTGCTCGCAGCCAGCCTGCCGCGTGGAGCCTCCGACAGCACTAGGCGAGGCCAAAAGGCGCTTTCTCGCTTCCCAGGCTAAGAGAAGCACTTTCCGTGCTGCAAACAGCTTCTCTGCTTGTGGAGAGCTCGGAAACAGCGCCCAGCCGCTGTTCCCAGCCAGCCTGCAGCGAAACATCGGACAAAGCACTAGGCACGGCCAAAAGGCGCTTTCTCGCTTCCCAGGCTAAGAGAAGCACTTTCCGTGCTGCAAACAGCTTCTCTGCTTGTGGAGAGCTCGGAAACAGCGCCTAGCCGCTGTTCCCAGCCAGCCTGCAGCGAAACATCGGAAAAAGCACTAGGCACGGCCAAAAGGCGCTTTCTCGCTTCCCAGGCTAAGAGAAGCACTTTCCGTGCGGCAAACAGCTTCTCTGCTTGTGGAGAGCTCGGAAACAGCACCTAGCCGCTGTTCGCAGCCAGCCTGCCGCGTGCAGCCTCCGAGAGCACTAGGTGTGGTCAAAAGGGGCTTTCTCGCTTCCCAGGCTAAGAGAAGCACTTTCCGTGCTGCAAACAGCTTCTCTGCTTGTGGAGAGCTCGGAAAGAGCACCTAGCCGCTGTTCCCAGCCAGCCTGCAGCGTGCAGCCTCCGAGAGCACTAGGCGAGGCCAAAAGGCGCTTTCTCGCTTCCCAGGCTAAGAGAAGCACTTTCCGTGCTGCAAACAGCTTCTCTGCTTGTGGAGAGCTCGGAAACAGCGCCTAGCCGCTGTTCCCAGCCAGCCTGCAGCGAACCGCCGGACAAAGCACTAGGCACGGCCAAAAGGCGCTTTCTCGCTTCCCAGGCTAAGAGAAGCACTTTCCGTGCTACAAACAGCTTTTCTGCTTATGGAGAGCTCGGAAACAGCGCCTAGCCGCTGTTCGCAGCCAGCCTGCAGCGTGCAGCCTCCGAGAGCACTAGGCGCGGCCAAAAGGCGCTTTCTCGCTTCCCAGGCTAAGAGAAGCACTTTCCGTGCTGCAAACAGCTTCTCTGCTTGTGGAGAGCTGGGAAAACAGCACCTAGCCGCTATTCCCAGTCAGACTGCAGCGTGCAGCCTCCGAGAGCACTAGGCGCAGTCAAAAGGCGCTTTCTCGCTTCCCAGGCTAAGAGAAGCACTTTCCGTGCTGCAAACAGCTTCTCTACTTGTGGTGAGCTAGGAAACAGCGCCTAGCCACTGCTCGCAGCCAGCCTGCAGCGTGCAGCCTCCGAGAGCACTAGGCGCGGCCAAAAGGCGCTTTCTCGCTTCCAGGATAAGAGAAGCACTTTCCGTGCTGCAAACAGCTTCTCTGCTTGTGGAGAGATTGGAAACCGCGCCTAGCTGCTCTTCGCAGCCGGCCTGCTGCGAAACGCCGGAGAAAGCACTAGGCAGGGCCAAAATACGCTTTCTCGCTTCCCACGCTAAGAGAAGCACTTTCCGTGCTGTAAACAGCTTCTCTGCTTGTGGAGAGCTCGGAAACCGTGCCTAGCCACTGCTCGCAGCCAGCCTGCCGCGTGGAGCCTCCGACAGCACTAGGCGAGGCCAAAAGGCGCTTTCTCGCTTCCCAGGCTAAGAGAAGCACTTTCCGTGCTGCAAATAGCTTCTCTGCTTGTGGAGAGCTCGGAAACAGCGCCCAGCCGCTGTTCCCAGCCAGCCTGCAGTGAAACATCGGACAAAGCACTAGGCACGGCCAAAAGGCGCTTTCTCGCTTCCCAGGCTAAGAGAAGCACTTTCCGTGCTGCAAACAGCTTCTCTGCTTGTGGAGAGCTCGGAAACAGCGCCTAGCCGCTGTTCCCACCCAGCCTGCAGCGAAACATCGGACAAAGCACTAGGCACGGCCAAAAGGCGCTTTCTCGCTTCCCAGGGTAAGAGAAGCACTTTCCGTGCTGCAAACAGCTTCTCTGCTTGTGGAGAGCCCGGAAACCGTGCCTAGCTGCTGTTCGCAACCAGCCTGCAGCGTGCAGCTTCTGAGAGCACTAGGTGTGGCCAAAAGGCGCTTTCTCGCTTCTCAGGATAAGAGAAGCACTTTCCGTGCTGCAAACAGCTTCTCTGCTTGTGTAGAGCTCGGAAACAGCGCCGAGCCGCCGTTCCCAGCCAGCCTGCAGCGTGCAGCCTGCGAGAGCACTAAGCGCGGCCAAAAGGCACTTTCTCGCTTCCCAGACTATGAAAAGCACTTTCCGTGCGGCAAACAGCTTCTCTGCTTGTGGAGAGCTTGGAAACAGCACCTAGCCGCTGTTCGCAGCCAGCCTGCCGCGTGCAGCCTCCGAGAGCACTAGGTGTGGTCAAAAGGGGCTTTCTCGCTTCCCAGGCTAAGAGAAGCACTTTCCGTGCTGCAAACAGCTTCTCTGCTTGTGGAGAGCTTGGAAAACGCGCCTAGGTGCTGTTCGGAGCAGCCTGCTGCGAAACGCCGAGAAAGCACTAGGCACGGCCAAAAGGCGCTTTCTTGCTTCCCAGGCTAAGAGAAGCACTTTCCGTGCTGCAAACAGCTTCTCTGCTTGTGGAGAGCTTGGAAACCGCGCCTAGCTGCTCTTCGCAGCCGGCCTGCTGCGAAACGCCGGAGAAAGCACTAGGCACGGCCAAAAGGCGCTTTCTCGCTTCCCAGGCTAAGAGAAGCACTTACCGTGCTGCAAACAGCTTCTCTGCTTGTGGAGAGCTCGGAAACAGCACCTAGCCGCTGTTCCCAGCCAGCCTGCAGCGTGCAGCCTCCGAGAGCACTAGGCGCGGCAAAAAAAACGCTTTCACGCTTCCCACGCTAAGAGAAGCACTTTCGTGCTGTAAACAGCTTCTCTGCTTGTGGAGAGCTCGGAAACCGTGCCTAGCCACTGCTCGCAGCCAGCCTGCCGCGTGGAGCCTCCGACAGCACTAGGCGAGGCCAAAAGGCGCTTTCTCGCTTCCCAGGCTAAGAGAAGACCTTTCCGTGCTGCAAACAGCTTCTCTGCTTGTGGAGAGCTCGGAAACAGCGCCTAGCCGCTGTTCCCAGCCAGCCTGCAGCGAAACATCGGAAAAAGCACTAGGCACGGCCAAAAGGCGCTTTCTCGCTTCCCAGGCTAAGAGAAGCACTTTCCGTGCGGCAAACAGCTTCTCTGCTTGTGGAGAGCTCGGAAACAGCACCTAGCCGCTGTTCGCAGCCAGCCTGCCGCGTGCAGCCTCCGAGAGCACTAGGTGTGGTCAAAAGGGGCTTTCTCGCTTCCCAGGCTAAGAGAAGCACTTTCCGTGCTGCAAACAGCTTCTCTGCTTGTGGAGAGCTTGGAAAACGCGCCTAGGTGCTGTTCGGAGCAGCCTGCTGCGAAACGCCGAGAAAGCACTAGGCACGGCCAAAAGGCGCTTTCTTGCTTCCCAGGCTAAGAGAAGCACTTTCCGTGCTGCAAACAGCTTCTCTGCTTGTGGAGAGCTTGGAAACCGCGCCTAGCTGCTCTTCGCAGCCGCCTGCTGCGAAACGCCGGAGAAAGCACTAGGCACGGCCAAAAGGCGCTTTCTCGCTTCCCAGGCTAAGAGAAGCACTTTCCGTGCTGCAAACAGCTTCTCTGCTTGTGGAAAGCTCGGAAACAGCACCTAGCCGCTGTTCCCAGCCAGCCTGCAGCGTGCAGCCTCCGAGAGCACTAGGCGCGGCAAAAAAACGCTTTCTCGCTTCCCACGCTAAGAGAAGCACTTTCGTGCTGTAAACAGCTTCTCTGCTTGTGGAGAGCTCGGAAACAGCGCCCAGCCGCTGTTCCCAGCCAGCCTGCAGCGAAACATCGGACAAAGCACTAGGCACGGCCAAAAGGCGCTTTCTCGCTTCCCAGGCTAAGAGAAACACTTTCCGTGCTGCAAACAGCTTCTCTGCTTGTGGAGAGCTCGGAAACAGCGCCTAGCCGCTGTTCCCAGCCAGCCTGCAGCGTGCAGCCTCCGAGAGCACTAGGCGCGGCCAAAAGGCGCTTTCCTCGCTTCCCAGGCTAAGAGAAGCACTTTCCGTGCTACAAACAGCTTCTCTGCTTATGGAATTCGGAAACAGCGCCTAGCCGCTGTTCGCAGCCAGCGTGCAGCGTGCAGCCTCCGAGAGCACTAAGTGCGGCCAAAAGGAGCTTTCTCGCTTCCCAGGATAAGAGAAGCACTTTCCGTGCTGCAAACAGCTTCTCTGCTTGTGGAGAGCTCGGAAACAGCACCTAGCCGCTGTTCCCAGGCAGCCTGCAGCGTGCAGCCTCCGAGAGCACTAGGCGCGGCCAAAAGGCGCTTTCCTCGCTTCCAGGCTAAGAGAAGCACTTTCCGTGCTGCAAACAGCTTCTCTGCTTGTGGAGAGCTCGGAAGCAGCGCCTAACCGCTGTTCGCAGCCTGCCTGCCGCGTGCAGCCTCCGACAGCACTAGGCGAGGCCAAAAGGCGCTTTCCTCGCTTCCCAGGCTAAGAGAAGCACTTTCCGTGCTGCAAACAGCTTCTCTGCTTGTGGAGAGCTCGGAAACAGTGCCCAGCCGCTGTTCCCACCCAGCCTGCAGCGAAACATCGGACAAAGCACTAGGCACGGCCAAAAGGCGCTTTCTCGCTTCCCAGGGTAAGAGAAGCACTTTCCGTGCTGCAAACAGCTTCTCTGCTTGTGGAGAGCCCGGAAACCGTGCCTAGCTGCTGTTCGCAACCAGCCTGCAGCGTGCAGATTCTGAGAGCACTAGGTGTGGCCAAAAGGCGCTTTCTCGCTTCTCAGGTTAAGAGAAGCACTTTCCGTGCTGCAAACAGCTTCTCTGCTTGTGTAGAGCTCGGAAACAGCGCCTAGCCGCTGTTCCCAGCCAGCCTGCAGCGTGCAGCCTGCGAGAGCACTAAGCGCGGCCAAAAGGCGCTTTCCTCGCTTCCCAGACTATGAGAAGCACTTTCAGTGCTGCAAACAGCTTCTCTGCTTGTGGAGAGCTCGGAAACAGCGCCTAGCCGCTGTTCCCAGCCAGCCTGCAGCGTGCAAACTCCGAGGTCACTAGGCGCGGCCAAAAGGCGCTTTCTCGCTTCCCAGGCTAAGAGAAGCACATTCCGTGCTGCAAACAGCTTCTCTGCATGTGGAGAGCTTGGAAACCGTGCCTAGCCACTGCTCGCAGCCAGCCTGCCGCGTGGAGCCTCCGACAGCACTAGGCGAGGCCAAAAGGCGCTTTCTCGCTTCCCAGGCTAAGAGAAGCACTTTCCGTGCTGCAAACAGCTTCTCTGCTTGTGGAGAGCTCGGAAACAGCGCCCAGCCGCTGTTCCCAGCCAGCCTGCAGCGAAACATCGGACAAAGCACTAGGCACGGCCAAACGGCGCTTTCCTCGCTTCCCAGGCTAAGAGAAGCACTTTCCGTGCTGCAAACAGCTTCTCTGCTTGTGGAGAGCTCGGAAACAGCGCCTAGCCGCTGTTCCCAGCCAGCCTGCAGCGTGCAGCCTCCAAAAGCACTAGGCGCGGCCAAAAGGCGCTTTCCTCGCTTCCCAGGCTAAGAGAAGCACTTTCCGTGCTGCAAACAGCTTCTCTGCATGTGGAGAGCTCGGAAACAGCGCCTAGCCGCTTTTCCCAGCCAGCCTGCAGCGTGCAGCCTCCGAGAGCACTAGGCGCGGCCAAAAAACGCTTTCTCGCTTCCCAGGCTAAGAGAAGCACTTTCCGTGCTGCAAACGGCTTCTCTGCTTGTGGAGAGCTAGGAAACCGCGCCGAGCCGCTTTTCCCAGCCAGCCTGCAGCGTGCAGCCTCCGAGAGCACTAGGCGCGGCCAAAAAAACGCTTTCTCGCTTCCCAGGCTAAGAGAAGCACTTTCCGTGCTGCAAACGGCTTCTCTGCTTGTGGAGAGCTAGGAAACCGCGCCGAGCCACTGCTCGAAGCCAGCCTGCAGCGTGCAGCCTGCGAGAGCTCTAGGCGCGGCCAAAAGGCGCTTTCTCGCTTCCCAGGCTAAGAGAAGCACTTTCCGTGCTGCAAACAGCTTCTCTGCTTGTGGAGAGCTTGGAAAACGCGCCTAAGTGCTGTTCGCAGCAGCATGCTGCTAAACGCCGAGAAAGCACTATGCACGGCCAAAAGGCGCTTTCTTGCTTCCCAGGCTAAGAGAAGCACTTTCCGTGCTGCAAACAGCTTCTCTGCTTGTGGAGAGCTCGGAAACAGCGCCTAGCCGCTGTTCCCAGCCAGCCTGCAGCGTGCAGCCTCCGAGAGCACTAGGCGCGGCCAAAAGGCGCTTTCTCGCTTCCCAGGCTAAGAGAAGCACTTTCCGTGCTGCAAACAGCTTCTCTGCTTGTGGAGAGCTCGGAAACAGCGCCTAGCCGCTGTTCCCAGCCAGCCTGCAGCGTACCGCCCGACAAAGCACTAGGCGCGGCCAAAAGGCGCTTTCTCGCTTTCCAGGCTAAGAGAAGCACTTTCCGTGCTGCAAACAGCTTCTCTGCTTATGGAGAGCTCGGAAACAGCGCCTAGCCGCTGTTCGCAGCCAGCCTGCAGCGTGCAGCCTCCGAGAGCACTAGGCGCGGCCAAAAGGCGCTTTCTTGCTTCCCAGGCTAAGAGAAGCACTTTCCGTGCTGCAAACAGCTTCTCTGCTTGTGGAGAGCTCGGAAACAGCGCCTAGCCGCTGTTCCCAGCCAGCCTGCAGCGTGCAGCCTCCGAGAGCACTAGGCGCGGCCAAAAGGCGCTTTCTCGCTTCCCAGGCTAAGAGAAGCACTTTCCGTGCTGCAAACAGCTTCTCTGCCTGTGGAGAGCTCGGAAACAGCGCCTAGCCGCTTTTCCCAGCCAGCCTGCAGCGTGCAGCCTCCGAGAGCACTAGGCGCGGCCAAAAAACGCTTTCTCGCTTCCCAGGCTAAGAGAAGCACTTTCCAAGCTGCAAACGGCTTCTCTGCTTGTGGAGAGCTAGGAAACCGCGCCGAGCCGCTTTTCCCAGCCAGCCTGCAGCGTGCAGCCTCCGAGAGAACTAGGCGCGGCCAAAAAACGCTTTCTCGCTTCCCAGGCTAAGAGAAGCACTTTCCGTGCTGCAAACAGCTTCTCTGCTTGTGGAGAGCTAGGAAACCGCGCCGAGCCACTGCTCGCAGCCAGCCTGCAGCGTGCAGCCTGCGAGAGCTCTAGGCGCGGCCAAAAGGCGCTTTCTCGCTTCCCAGGCTAAGAGAAGCACTTTCCGTGCTGCAAACAGCTTCTCTGCTTGTGGAGACCTTGGAAAACGCGCCTAAGTGCTGTTCGCAGCAGCATGCTGCTAAACGCCGAGAAAGCACTATGCACGGCCAAAAGGCGCTTTCTTGCTTCCCAGGCTAAGAGAAGCACTTTCCGTGCTGCAAACAGCTTCTCTGCTTGTGGAGAGCTCGGAAACAGCGCCTAGCCGCTGTTCCCAGCCAGCCTGCAGCGTGCAGCCTCCGAGAGCACTAGGCGCGGCCAAAAGGCGCTTTCCTCGCTTCCCAGGCTAAGAGAAGCACTTTCCGTGCTGCAAACAGCTTCTCTATTGTGGAGAGCTCGGAAACCGCGCCTAGCCGCTGTTCGCAGCCAGCCTGCTGCGAAACGCCGGAGAAAGCACTAGGCACGGCTAAAAGGCGCTTTCTCGCTTCCCAGGCTAAGAGAAGCACTTTTCGTGCTGCAAACAGCTTCTCTGCTTATAGAGAGCTCGGAAACAGCGCCTAGCAGCTGTTCGCAGCCAGCCTGCAGCGTGCAGCCTCCGAGAGCACTAGGCGCGGCCAAAACGCGCTTTCTCGCTTCCCAGGATAAGAGAAGCACTTTCCGTGCTGCAAACAGCTTCTCTGCTTGTGGAGAGCTCGGAAACAGCGCCTAGCCGCTTTTCCCAGCCAGCCTGCAGCGTGCAGCCTCCGAGAGCACTAGGCGCGGCCAAAAAAACGCTTTCTCGCTTCCCAGGCTAAGAGAAGCACTTTCCGTGCTGCAAACGGCTTCTCTGCTTGTGGAGAGCTAGGAAACCGCGCCGAGCCACTGCTCGCAGCCAGCCTGCAGCGTGCAGCCTGCGAGAGCTCTAGGCGCGGCCAAAAGGCGCTTTCTCGCTTCCAAGGCTAAGAGAAGCACTTACCGTGCTGCAAACAGCTTCTCTGCTTGTGGAGAGCTTGGAAAACGCGTTTAAGTGCTGTTCGCAGCAGCATGCTGCTAAACGCCGAGAAAGCACTATGCACGGCCAAAAGGCGCTTTCTCGCTTCCCAGGCTAAGAGAAGCACTTTCCGTGCTGCAAACAGCTTCTCTGCTTCTGGAGAGCACGGAAACAGCGCCTAGCCGCTGTTCCCAGCCAGCCTGCAGCGTGCAGCCTCCGAGAGCACTAGGCGCGGCGAAAAGGCGCTTTCTCGCTTCCCAGGCTAAGAGAAGCACTTTCCGTGCTGCAAACAGCTTCTCTGCTTGTGGAGAGCTCGGAAACCGCGCCTAGCCGCTGTTCGCAGCCAGCCTGCTGCGAAACGCCGGAGAAAGCACTAGGCACGGGTAAAAGGCGCTTTCTCGCTTCCCAGGCTAAGAGAAGCACTTTCCGTGCTGCAAACAGCTTCTCTGCTTGTGGAAAGCTCGGAAACAGCGCCTAGCCGCTGTTCGCAGCCAGCCTGCAGCGTGCAGCCGCCGGGAGCACTAGGCGCGACAAAAAAAAACGCTTTCTCGCTTCCCAGGCTAAGAGAAGCACTTTCCGTGCTGCAAACAGCTTCTCTGCTTGTGGAGAGCTCGGAAACCGCGCCTAGACGCTGCTCGCAGCCAGCCTGCAGCGTGCAGCCTTCGAGAGCACTAGGTGTGGCCAAAAGGCTCTTTCTCGCTTCCCAGGATAAGAGAAGCACTTTCCGTGCTGCAAACAGCTTCTCTGCTTGTGTAGAGCTCGGAAACAGCGCCTAGCCGCTGTTCCCAGCCAGCCTGCAGCGTGCAGCCTCCGAGAGCACTAGGCGTGGCCAAAAGGCGCTTTCTCGCTTCCCAGGCTAAGAGAAGCACTTTCCGTGCTGCAAACAGCTTCTCTGCTTGTGAAGAGTTCGGAAACCGCGCCTAGCCGCTGCTCACAGCCAGCCTGCAGCGTGCAGCCTGCGAGAGCACTAAACGCGGCCAAAAGGCGCTTTCTCGCTTCCCAGGCTAAGAGAAGCACTTTCCGTGCTGCAAACAGCTTCTCTGCTTGTGGAGAGCTCGGAAACAGCCCCTAGCCTCTGTTCCCCGCCAGCCTGCTGGGTACCGCCGGACAAAGCACTAGGCGCGGCCAAAAGGCGCTTTCTCGCTTCCCAGGCTAAGAGAAGCACTTTCCGTGCTGCAAACAGCTTCTCTGCTTGTGGAGAGCTCGGAAACCGCGCCTAGCCGCTGTTCGCAGCCAGCCTGCAGCGTGCAGCCTCCGAGAGCACTAGGCGTGGCCAAAAGGCGCTTTCTCGCTTCCCAGGCTAAGAGAAGCACTTTCCGTGCTGCAAACAGCTTCTCTGCTTGTGGAGAGTTCGGAAACCGCGCCTAGCCGCTGCTCACAGCCAGCCTGCAGCGTGCAGCCTCCGAGAGCACTAGGCGCGGCCAAAAGGCGCTTTCTCGCTTCCCAGGCTAAGAGAAGCACTTTCCGTGCTGCAAACAGCTTCTCTGCTTGTGGAGAGCTCGGAAACGGCGCCTAGCCGCTCTTCCCAGCCAGCCTGCAGCGTGCAGCCTGCGAGATAAGTAGGCGCGGCCAAAAGTCGCTTTCTCGCTTCCCAGGCTAAGAGAAGCACTTTCCGTGCTGCAAACAGCTTCTCTGCTTGTGGAGAGCTCGGAAACAGCCCCTAGCCTCTGTTCGCAGCCAGCCTGCTGGGTACCGCCGGACAAAACACTAGGCGCGGCCAAAAGGCTCTTTCTCGCTTCCCAGGCTAAGAGAAGCACTTTCCGTGCTGCAAACAGCTTCTCTATTGTGGAGAGCTCGGAAACCGCGCCTAGCCGCTGTTCGCAGCCAGCCTGCTGCGAAACGCCGGAGAAAGCACTAGGCACGGCTAAAAGGCGCTTTCTCGCTTCCCAGGCTAAGAGAAGCACTTTTCGTGCTGCAAACAGCTTCTCTGCTTATAGAGAGCTCGGAAACAGCGCCTAGCAGCTGTTCGCAGCCAGCCTGCAGCGTGCAGCCTCCGAGAGCACTAGGCGCGGCCAAAAGGCGCTTTCTCGCTTCCCAGGATAAGAGAAGCACTTTCCGTGCTGCAAACAGCTTCTCTGCTTGTGGAGAGCTCGGAAACAGCGCCTAGCCGCTTTTCCCAGCCAGCCTGCAGCGTGCAGCCTCCGAGAGCACTAGGCGCGGCCAAAAAACGCTTTCTCGCTTCCCAGGCTAAGAGAAGCACTTTTCGTGCTGCAAACGGCTTCTCTGCTTGTGGAGAGCTAGGAAACCGCGCCGAGCCACTGCTCGCAGCCAGCCTGCAGCGTGCAGCCTGCGAGAGCTCTAGGCGCGGCCAAAAGGCGCTTTCTCGCTTCCAAGGCTAAGAGAAGCACTTACCGTGCTGCAAACAGCTTCTCTGCTTGTGGAGAGCTTGGAAAACGCGTTTAAGTGCTGTTCGCAGCAGCATGCTGCTAAACGCCGAGAAAGCACTATGCACGGCCAAAAGGCGCTTTCTCGCTTCCCAGGCTAAGAGAAGCACTTTCCGTGCTGCAAACAGCTTCTCTGCTTCTGGAGAGCACGGAAACAGCGCCTAGCCGCTGTTCCCAGCCAGCCTGCAGCGTGCAGCCTCCGAGAGCACTAGGCGCGGCGAAAAGGCGCTTTCTCGCTTCCCAGGCTAAGAGAAGCACTTTCCGTGCTGCAAACAGCTTCTCTGCTTGTGGAGAGCTCGGAAACCGCGCCTAGCCGCTGTTCGCAGCCAGCCTGCTGCGAAACGCCGGAGAAAGCACTAGGCACGGGTAAAAGGCGCTTTCTCGCTTCCCAGGCTAAGAGAAGCACTTTCCGTGCTGCAAACAGCTTCTCTGCTTGTGGAAAGCTCGGAAACAGCGCCTAGCCGCTGTTCGCAGCCAGCCTGCAGCGTGCAGCCGCCGGGAGCACTAGGCGCGACAAAAAAAAACGCTTTCTCGCTTCCCAGGCTAAGAGAAGCACTTTCCGTGCTGCAAACAGCTTCTCTGCTTGTGGAGAGCTCGGAAACCGCGCCTAGACGCTGCTCGCAGCCAGCCTGCAGCGTGCAGCCTTCGAGAGCACTAGGTGTGGCCAAAAGGCTCTTTCTCGCTTCCCAGGATAAGAGAAGCACTTTCCGTGCTGCAAACAGCTTCTCTGCTTGTGTAGAGCTCGGAAACAGCGCCTAGCCGCTGTTCCCAGCCAGCCTGCAGCGTGCAGCCTGCGAAAGCACTAGGCGCGGCCAAAAGGCGCTTTCTCGCTTCCCAGGCTAAGAGAAGCACTTTCCGTGCTGCAAACAGCTTCTCTGCTTGTGGAGAGCTCGGAAACCGCGCCTAGCCGCTGTTCCCAGCCAGCCTGCAGCGTGCAGCCTCCGAGAGCACTAGGCGTGGCCAAAAGGCGCTTTCTCGCTTCCCAGGCTAAGAGAAGCACTTTCCGTGCTGCAAACAGCTTCTCTGCTTGTGAAGAGTTCGGAAACCGCGCCTAGCCGCTGCTCACAGCCAGCCTGCAGCGTGCAGCCTGCGAGAGCACTAAACGCGGCCAAAAGGCGCTTTCTCGCTTCCCAGGCTAAGAGAAGCACTTTCCGTGCTGCAAACAGCTTCTCTGCTTGTGGAGAGCTCGGAAACAGCCCCTAGCCTCTGTTCCCCGCCAGCCTGCTGGGTACCGCCGGACAAAGCACTAGGCGCGGCCAAAAGGCGCTTTCTCGCTTCCCAGGCTAAGAGAAGCACTTTCCGTGCTGCAAACAGCTTCTCTGCTTGTGGAGAGCTCGGAAACCGCGCCTAGCCGCTGTTCGCAGCCAGCCTGCAGCGTGCAGCCTCCGAGAGCACTAGGCGTGGCCAAAAGGCGCTTTCTCGCTTCCCAGGCTAAGAGAAGCACTTTCCGTGCTGCAAACAGCTTCTCTGCTTGTGGAGAGTTCGGAAACCGCGCCTAGCCGCTGCTCACAGCCAGCCTGCAGCGTGCAGCCTCCGAGAGCACTAGGCGCGGCCAAAAGGCGCTTTCTCGCTTCCCAGGCTAAGAGAAGCACTTTCCGTGCTGCAAACAGCTTCTCTGCTTGTGGAGAGCTCGGAAACGGCGCCTAGCCGCTCTTCCCAGCCAGCCTGCAGCGTGCAGCCTGCGAGATAAGTAGGCGCGGCCAAAAGTCGCTTTCTCGCTTCCCAGGCTAAGAGAAGCACTTTCCGTGCTGCAAACAGCTTCTCTGCTTGTGGAGAGCTTGGAAACCGCGCCTAGCTGGTGTTCGCAGCCAGCCTGCTGCGAAACGCCGAGAAAGCACTAGGCACGGCCAAAAAAAGCTTTCTTGCATCTCATACTAAGAGAAGCACTTTCCGTGCTGCAAACAGCTTCTCTGCTTGTGGAGAGCTCGGAAACAGCCCCTAGCCTCTGTTCGCAGCCAGCCTGCTGGGTACCGCCGGACAAAACACTAGGCGCGGCCAAAAGGCGCTTTCTCGCTTCCCAGGCTAAGAGAAGCACTTACCGTGCTGCAAACAGCTTCTCTGCTTGTGGAGAGCTTGGAAACCGCGCCTAGCTGGTGTTCGCAGGCAGCCTGCTGCGAAACGCCGAGAAAGCACTAGGCACGGCCAAAAGGAGCTTTCTTGCTTCACAGGCTAAGAGAAGCACTTTCCGTGCTGCAAACAGCTTCTCTGCTTGTGGAGAGCTCGGAAAGAGCACCTAGCCACTGCTCGCAGCCAGCCTGCCGCGTGCAGCCTCCGAGAGCACTAGGCGAGGCCAAAAGGCGCTTTCTCGCTTCCCAGGCTAAGAGAAGCAGTTTCCGTGCTGCAAATAGCTTCTCTGCTTGTGGAGAGCTCGGAAACAGCGCCCAGCCGCTGTTCCCAGCCAGCCTGCAGTGAAACATCGGACAAAGCACTAGGCACGGCCAAAAGGCGCTTTCTCGCTTCCCAGGCTAAGAGAAGCACTTTCCGTGCTGCAAACAGCTTCTCTGCTTGTGGAGAGCTCGGAAACAGCGCCTAGCCGCTGTTCCCACGCAGCCTGCAGGGAAACATCGGACAAAGCACTAGGCACGGCCAAAAGGCGCTTTCTCGCTTCCCAGGGTAAGAGAAGCACTTTCCGTGCTGCAAACAGCTTCTCTGCTTGTGGAGAGCCCGGAAACCGTGCCTAGCTGCTGTTCGCAACCAGCCTGCAGCGTGCAGCTTCTGAGAGCACTAGGTGTGGCCAAAAGGCGCTTTCTCGCTTCTCAGGATAAGAGAAGCACTTTCCGTGCTGCAAACAGCTTCTCTGCTTGTGTAGAGCTCGGAAACAGCGCCTAGCCGCTGTTCCCAGCCAGCCTGCAGCGTGCAGCCTGCGAGAGCACTAAGCGCGGCCAAAAGGCGCTTTCTCGCTTCCCAGACTATGAAAAGCACTTTCAGTGCTGCAAACAGCTTCTCTGCTTGTGGAGAGCTCGGAAACAGCGCCTAGCTGCTGTTCCCAGCCAGCCTGCTGCGTGCAAACTCCGAGGTCACTAGGCGCGGCCAAAAGGCGCTTTCTCGCTTCCCAGGCTAAGAGAAGCACTTTCCGTGCTGCAAACAGCTTCTCTGCTTGTGGAGAGCTTGGAAAACGCGCCTAGGTGCTGTTCGGAGCAGCCTGCTGCGAAACGCCGAGAAAGCACTAGGCACGGCCAAAAGGCGCTTTCTTGCTTCCCAGGCTAAGAGAAGCACTTTCCGTGCTGCAAACAGCTTCTCTGCTTGTGGAGAGCTTGGAAACCGCGCCTAGCTGCTCTTCGCAGCCGGCCTGCTGCGAAACGCCGGAGAAAGCACTAGGCACGGCCAAAAGGCGCTTTCTCGCTTCCCAGGCTAAGAGAAGCACTTTCCGTGCTGCAAACAGCTTCTCTGCTTGTGGAAAGCTCGGAAACAGCACCTAGCCGCTGTTCCCAGCCAGCCTGCAGCGTGCAGCCTCCGAGAGCACTAGGCGCGGCAAAAAAACGCTTTCTCGCTTCCCACGCTAAGAGAAGCACTTTCGTGCTGTAAACAGCTTCTCTGCTTGTGGAGAGCTCGGAAACCGTGCCTAGCCACTGCTCGCAGCCAGCCTGCCGCGTGGAGCCTCCGACAGCACTAGGCGAGGCCAAAAGGCGCTTTCTCGCTTCCCAGGCTAAGAGAAGCACTTTCCGTGCTGCAAACAGCTTCTCTGCTTGTGGAGAGCTCGGAAACCGCGCCTAGCCGCTGTTCGCAGCCAGCCTGCTGCGAAACGCCGGAGAAAGCACTAGGCACGGGTAAAAGGCGCTTTCTCGCTTCCCAGGCTAAGAGAAGCACTTTCCGTGCTGCAAACAGCTTCTCTGCTTGTGGAAAGCTCGGAAACAGCGCCTAGCCGCTGTTCGCAGCCAGCCTGCAGCGTGCAGCCGCCGGGAGCACTAGGCGCGACAAAAAAAAACGCTTTCTCGCTTCCCAGGCTAAGAGAAGCACTTTCCGTGCTGCAAACAGCTTCTCTGCTTGTGGAGAGCTCGGAAACCGCGCCTAGACGCTGCTCGCAGCCAGCCTGCAGCGTGCAGCCTTCGAGAGCACTAGGTGTGGCCAAAAGGCTCTTTCTCGCTTCCCAGGATAAGAGAAGCACTTTCCGTGCTGCAAACAGCTTCTCTGCTTGTGTAGAGCTCGGAAACAGCGCCTAGCCGCTGTTCCCAGCCAGCCTGCAGCGTGCAGCCTGCGAAAGCACTAGGCGCGGCCAAAAGGCGCTTTCTCGCTTCCCAGGCTAAGAGAAGCACTTTCCGTGCTGAAAACAGCTTCTCTGCTTGTGGAGAGCTCGGAAACCGCGCCTAGCCGTTGTTCCCAGCCAGCCTGCAGCGTGCAGCCTCCGAGAGCACTAGGCGTGGCCAAAAGGCGCTTTCTCGCTTCCCAGGCTAAGAGAAGCACTTTCCGTGCTGCAAACAGCTTCTCTGCTTGTGAAGAGTTCGGAAACCGCGCCTAGCCGCTGCTCACAGCCAGCCTGCAGCGTGCAGCCTGCGAGAGCACTAAACGCGGCCAAAAGGCGCTTTCTCGCTTCCCAGGCTAAGAGAAGCACTTTCCGTGCTGCAAACAGCTTCTCTGCTTGTGGAGAGCTCGGAAACAGCCCCTAGCCTCTGTTCCCCGCCAGCCTGCTGGGTACCGCCGGACAAAGCACTAGGCGCGGCCAAAAGGCGCTTTCTCGCTTCCCAGGCTAAGAGAAGCACTTTCCGTGCTGCAAACAGCTTCTCTGCTTGTGGAGAGCTCGGAAACCGCGCCTAGCCGCTGTTCGCAGCCAGCCTGCAGCGTGCAGCCTCCGAGAGCACTAGGCGTGGCCAAAAGGCGCTTTCTCGCTTCCCAGGCTAAGAGAAGCACTTTCCGTGCTGCAAACAGCTTCTCTGCTTGTGGAGAGTTCGGAAACCGCGCCTAGCCGCTGCTCACAGCCAGCCTGCAGCGTGCAGCCTCCGAGAGCACTAGGCGCGGCCAAAAGGCGCTTTCTCGCTTCCCAGGCTAAGAGAAGCACTTTCCGTGCTGCAAACAGCTTCTCTGCTTGTGGAGAGCTCGGAAACGGCCCCTAGCCTCTGTTCGCAGCCAGCCTGCTGGGTACCGCCGGACAAAACACTAGGCGCGGCCAAAAGGCGCTTTCTCGCTTCCCAGGCTAAGAGAAGCACTTTCCGTGCTGCAAACAGCTTCTCTATTGTGGAGAGCTCGGAAACCGCGCCTAGCCGCTGTTCGCAGCCAGCCTGCTGCGAAACGCCGGAGAAAGCACTAGGCACGGCTAAAAGGCGCTTTCTCGCTTCCCAGGCTAAGAGAAGCACTTTTCGTGCTGCAAACAGCTTCTCTGCTTATAGAGAGCTCGGAAACAGCGCCTAGCAGCTGTTCGCAGCCAGCCTGCAGCGTGCAGCCTCCGAGAGCACTAGGCGCGGCCAAAAGGCGCTTTCTCGCTTCCCAGGATAAGAGAAGCACTTTCCGTGCTGCAAACAGCTTCTCTGCTTGTGGAGAGCTCGGAAACAGCGCCTAGCCGCTTTTCCCAGCCAGCCTGCAGCGTGCAGCCTCCGAGAGCACTAGGCGCGGCCAAAAAAACGCTTTCTCGCTTCCCAGGCTAAGAGAAGCACTTTTCGTGCTGCAAACGGCTTCTCTGCTTGTGGAGAGCTAGGAAACCGCGCCGAGCCACTGCTCGCAGCCAGCCTGCAGCGTACAGCCTGCGAGAGCTCTAGGCGCGGCCAAAAGGCGCTTTCTCGCTTCCAAGGCTAAGAGAAGCACTTACCGTGCTGCAAACAGCTTCTCTGCTTGTGGAGAGCTTGGAAAACGCGTTTAAGTGCTGTTCGCAGCAGCATGCTGCTAAACGCCGAGAAAGCACTATGCACGGCCAAAAGGCGCTTTCTCGCTTCCCAGGCTAAGAGAAGCACTTTCCGTGCTGCAAACAGCTTCTCTGCTTCTGGAGAGCACGGAAACAGCGCCTAGCCGCTGTTCCCAGCCAGCCTGCAGCGTGCAGCCTCCGAGAGCACTAGGCGCGGCGAAAAGGCGCTTTCTCGCTTCCCAGGCTAAGAGAAGCACTTTCCGTGCTGCAAACAGCTTCTCTGCTTGTGGAGAGCTCGGAAACCGCGCCTAGCCGCTGTTCGCAGCCAGCCTGCTGCGAAACGCCGGAGAAAGCACTAGGCACGGGTAAAAGGCGCTTTCTCGCTTCCCAGGCTAAGAGAAGCACTTTCCGTGCTGCAAACAGCTTCTCTGCTTGTGGAAAGCTCGGAAACAGCGCCTAGCCGCTGTTCGCAGCCAGCCTGCAGCGTGCAGCCGCCGGGAGCACTAGGCGCGACAAAAAAAAACGCTTTCTCGCTTCCCAGGCTAAGAGAAGCACTTTCCGCGCTGCAAACAGCTTCTCTGCTTGTGGAGAGCTCGGAAACAGCGCCTAGCCGCTGCTCGCAGCCAGCCTGCAGCGTGCAGCCTTCGAGAGCACTAGGTGTGACCAAAAGGCTCTTTCTCGCTTCCCAGGATAAGAGAAGCACTTTCCGTGCTGCAAACAGCTTCTCTGCTTGTGTAGAGCTCGGAAACAGCGCCTAGCCGCTGTTCCCAGCCAGCCTGCAGCGTGCAGCCTGCGAAAGCACTAGGCGCGGCCAAAAGGCGCTTTCTCGCTTCCCAGGCTAAGAGAAGCACTTTCCGTGCTGCAAACAGCTTCTCTGCTTGTGGAGAGCTTGGAAACCGCGCCTAGCTGGTGTTCGCAGCCAGCCTGCTGCGAAACGCCGAGAAAGCACTAGGCACGGCCAAAAAAAGCTTTCTTGCTTCTCATACTAAGAGAAGCACTTTCCGTGCTGCAAACAGCTTCTCTGCTTGTGGAGAGCTCGGAAACAGCCCCTAGCCTCTGTTCGCAGCCAGCCTGCTGGCTACCGCCGGACAAAACACTAGGCGCGGCCAAAAGGCGCTTTCTCGCTTCCCAGGCTAAGAGAAGCACTTACCGTGCTGCAAACAGCTTCTCTGCTTGTGGAGAGCTTGGAAACCGCGCCTAGCTGGTGTTCGCAGGCAGCCTGCTGCGAAACGCCGAGAAAGCACTAGGCACGGCCAAAAGGAGCTTTCTTGCTTCACAGGCTAAGAGAAGCACTTTCCGTGCTGCAAACAGCTTCTCTGCTTGTGAAGAGTTCGGAAACCGCGCCTAGCCGCTGCTCACAGCCAGCCTGCAGCGTGCAGCCTGCGAGAGCACTAAACGCGGCCAAAAGGCGCTTTCTCGCTTCCCAGGCTAAGAGAAGCACTTTCCGTGCTGCAAACAGCTTCTCTGCTTGTGGAGAGCTCGGAAACAGCCCCTAGCCTCTGTTCCCCGCCAGCCTGCTGGGTACCGCCGGACAAAGCACTAGGCGCGGCCAAAAGGCGCTTTCTCGCTTCCCAGGCTAAGAGAAGCACTTTCCGTGCTGCAAACAGCTTCTCTGCTTGTGGAGAGCTCGGAAACCGCGCCTAGCCGCTGTTCGCAGCCAGCCTGCAGCGTGCAGCCTCCGAGAGCACTAGGCGTGGCCAAAAGGCGCTTTCTCGCTTCCCAGGCTAAGAGAAGCACTTTCCGTGCTGCAAACAGCTTCTCTGCTTGTGGAGAGTTCGGAAACCGCGCCTAGCCGCTGCTCACAGCCAGCCTGCAGCGTGCAGCCTCCGAGAGCACTAGGCGCGGCCAAAAGGCGCTTTCTCGCTTCCCAGGCTAAGAGAAGCACTTTCCGTGCTGCAAACAGCTTCTCTGCTTGTGGAGAGCTCGGAAACGGCGCCTAGCCGCTCTTCCCAGCCAGCCTGCAGCGTGCAGCCTGCGAGATAAGTAGGCGCGGCCAAAAGTCGCTTTCTCGCTTCCCAGGCTAAGAGAAGCACTTTCCGTGCTGCAAACAGCTTCTCTGCTTGTGGAGAGCTTGGAAACCGCGCCTAGCTGGTGTTCGCAGCCAGCCTGCTGCGAAACGCCGAGAAAGCACTAGGCACGGCCAAAAAAAGCTTTCTTGCTTCTCATACTAAGAGAAGCACTTTCCGTGCTGCAAACAGCTTCTCTGCTTGTGGAGAGCTCGGAAACAGCCCCTAGCCTCTGTTCGCAGCCAGCCTGCTGGGTACCGCCGGACAAAACACTAGGCGCGGCCAAAAGGCGCTTTCTCGCTTCCCAGGCTAAGAGAAGCACTTACCGTGCTGCAAACAGCTTCTCTGCTTGTGGAGAGCTTGGAAACCGCGCCTAGCTGGTGTTCGCAGGCAGCCTGCTGCGAAACGCCGAGAAAGCACTAGGCACGGCCAAAAGGAGCTTTCTTGCTTCACAGGCTAAGAGAAGCACTTTCCGTGCTGCAAACAGCTTCTCTGCTTGTGGAGAGCTCGGAAAGAGCACCTAGCCACTGCTCGCAGCCAGCCTGCCGCGTGCAGCCTCCGAGAGCACTAGGCGAGGCCAAAAGGCGCTTTCTCGCTTCCCAGGCTAAGAGAAGCACTTTCCGTGCTGCAAATAGCTTCTCTGCTTGTGGAGAGCTCGGAAACAGCGCCCAGCCGCTGTTCCCAGCCAGCCTGCAGTGAAACATCGGACAAAGCACTAGGCACGGCCAAAAGGCGCTTTCTCGCTTCCCAGGCTAAGAGAAGCACTTTCCGTGCTGCAAACAGCTTCTCTGCTTGTGGAGAGCTCGGAAACAGCGCCTAGCCGCTGTTCCCACGCAGCCTGCAGCGAAACATCGGACAAAGCACTAGGCACGGCCAAAAGGCGCTTTCTCGCTTCCCAGGGTAAGAGAAGCACTTTCCGTGCTGCAAACAGCTTCTCTGCTTGTGGAGAGCCCGGAAACCGTGCCTAGCTGCTGTTCGCAACCAGCCTGCAGCGTGCAGCTTCTGAGAGCACTAGGTGTGGCCAAAAGGCGCTTTCTCGCTTCTCAGGATAAGAGAAGCACTTTCCGTGCTGCAAACAGCTTCTCTGCTTGTGTAGAGCTCGGAAACAGCGCCTAGCCGCTGTTCCCAGCCAGCCTGCAGCGTGCAGCCTGCGAGAGCACTAAGCGCGGCCAAAAGGCGCTTTCTCGCTTCCCAGACTATGAAAAGCACTTTCAGTGCTGCAAACAGCTTCTCTGCTTGTGGAGAGCTCGGAAACAGCGCCTAGCTGCTGTTCCCAGCCAGCCTGCTGCGTGCAAACTCCGAGGTCACTAGGCGCGGCCAAAAGGCGCTTTCTCGCTTCCCAGGCTAAGAGAAGCACTTTCCGTGCTGCAAACAGCTTCTCTGCTTGTGGAGAGCTTGGAAAACGCGCCTAGGTGCTGTTCGGAGCAGCCTGCTGCGAAACGCCGAGAAAGCACTAGGCACGGCCAAAAGGCGCTTTCTTGCTTCCCAGGCTAAGAGAAGCACTTTCCGTGCTGCAAACAGCTTCTCTGCTTGTGGAGAGCTTGGAAACCGCGCCTAGCTGCTCTTCGCAGCCGGCCTGCTGCGAAACGCCGGAGAAAGCACTAGGCACGGCCAAAAGGCGCTTTCTCGCTTCCCAGGCTAAGAGAAGCACTTTCCGTGCTGCAAACAGCTTCTCTGCTTGTGGAAAGCTCGGAAACAGCACCTAGCCGCTGTTCCCAGCCAGCCTGCAGCGTGCAGCCTCCGAGAGCACTAGGCGCGGCAAAAAAACGCTTTCTCGCTTCCCACGCTAAGAGAAGCACTTTCGTGCTGTAAACAGCTTCTCTGCTTGTGGAGAGCTCGGAAACCGTGCCTAGCCACTGCTCGCAGCCAGCCTGCCGCGTGGAGCCTCCGACAGCACTAGGCGAGGCCAAAAGGCGCTTTCTCGCTTCCCAGGCTAAGAGAAGCACTTTCCGTGCTGCAAACAGCTTCTCTGCTTGTGGAGAGCTCGGAAACAGCGCCCAGCCGCTGTTCCCAGCCAGCCTGCAGCGAAACATCGGACAAAGCACTAGGCACGGCCAAAAGGCGCTTTCTCGCTTCCCAGGCTAAGAGAAGCACTTTCCGTGCTGCAAACAGCTTCTCTGCTTGTGGAGAGCTCGGAAACAGCGCCTAGCCGCTGTTCCCAGCCAGCCTGCAGCGAAACATCGGAAAAAGCACTAGGCACGGCCAAAAGGCGCTTTCTCGCTTCCCAGGCTAAGAGAAGCACTTTCCGTGCGGCAAACAGCTTCTCTGCTTGTGGAGAGCTCGGAAACAGCACCTAGCCGCTGTTCGCAGCCAGCCTGCCGCGTGCAGCCTCCGAGAGCACTAGGTGTGGTCAAAAGGGGCTTTCTCGCTTCCCAGGCTAAGAGAAGCACTTTCCGTGCTGCAAACAGCTTCTCTGCTTGTGGAGAGCTTGGAAAACGCGCCTAGGTGCTGTTCGGAGCAGCCTGCTGCGAAACGCCGAGAAAGCACTAGGCACGGCCAAAAGGCGCTTTCTCGCTTCCCAGGCTAAGAGAAGCACTTTCCGTGCTGCAAACAGCTTCTCTGCTTGTGGAGAGCTTGGAAACCGCGCCTAGCTGCTCTTCGCAGCCGGCCTGCTGCGAAACGCCGGAGAAAGCACTAGGCACGGCCAAAAGGCGCTTTCTCGCTTCCCAGGCTAAGAGAAGCACTTTCCGTGCTGCAAACAGCTTCTCTGCTTCTGGAAAGCTCGGAAACAGCACCTAGCCGCTGTTCCCAGCCAGCCTGCAGCGTGCAGCCTCCGAGAGCACTAGGCGCGGCAAAAAAACGCTTTCTCGCTTCCCACGCTAAGAGAAGCACTTTCGTGCTGTAAACAGCTTCTCTGCTTGTGGAGAGCTCGGAAAACGTGCCTAGCCACTGTTCGCAGCCAGCCTTCCGCGTGGAGCCTCCGACAGCACTAGGCGAGGCCAAAAGGCGCTTTCTCGCTTCCCAGGCTAAGAGAAGCACTTTCCGTGCTGCAAACAGCTTCTCTGCTTGTGGAGAGCTCGGAAACAGCGCCCAGCCGCTGTTCCCAGCCAGCCTGCAGCGAAACATCGGACAAAGCACTAGGCACGGCCAAAAGGCGCTTTCTCGCTTCCCACGCTAAGAGAAGCACTTTCCGTGCTGCAAACAGCTTCTCTGCTTGTGGAGAGCTCGGAAACAGCGCCTAGCCGCTGTTCCCAGCCAGCCTGCAGCGAAACATCGGAAAAAGCACTAGGCATGGCCAAAAGGCGCTTTCTCGCTTCCCAGGCTAAGAGAAGCACTTTCCGTGCTGCAAACAGCTTCTCTGCTTGTGGAGAGCTCGGAAACAGCACCTAGCCGCTGTTCGCAGCCAGCCTGCCGCGTGCAGCCTCCGAGAGCACTAGGTGTGGTCAAAAGGGGCTTTCTCGCTTCCCAGGCTAAGAGAAGCACTTTCCGTGCTGCAAACAGCTTCTCTGCTTGTGGAAATCTTGGAAAACGCGCCTAGCTGCTGTTCGCAGCCAGCCTTCTGCGAAACGCCGAGAAAGCACTAGGCGCGGCCAAAAGGGGCTTTCTTGCTTCCCAGGATAAGAGAAGCACTTTCCGTGCTGCAAACAGCTTCTCTGCTTGTGGAGAGCTCGGAAACAGCGCCTAGCCGCTGTTCCCAGCCAGCCTGCAGCGTGCAGCCTCCGAGAGCACTAGGCGCGGCCAAAAGGCGCTTTCTCGCTTCCCAGGCTAAGAGAAGCACTTTCCGTGCTGCAAACAGCTTATCTGCTTGTGGAGAGCTCGGAAACAGCGCCCAGCCGCTGTTCCCACCCAGCCTGCAGCGAAACATCGGACAAAGCACTAGGCACGGCCAAAAGGCGCTTTCTCGCTTCCCAGGGTAAGAGAAGCACTTTCCGTGCTGCAAACAGCTTCTCTGCTTGTGGAGAGCCCGGAAACCGTGCCTAGCTGCTGTTCGCAACCAGCCTGCAGCGTGCAGCTTCTGAGAGCACTAGGTGTGGCCAAAAGGCGCTTTCTCGCTTCTCAGGATAAGAGAAGCACTTTCCGTGCTGCAAACAGCTTCTCTGCTTGTTTAGAGCTCGGAAACAGCGCCTAGCCGCTGTTCCCAGCCAGCCTGCAGCGTGCAGCCTGCGAGAGCACTAAGCGCGGCCAAAAGGCGCTTTCTCGCTTCCCAGACTATGAGAAGCACTTTCAGTGCTGCAAACAGCTTCTCTGCTTGTGGAGAGCTCGGAAACAGCGCCTAGCCGCTGTTCCCAGCCAGCCTGCAGCGTGCAAACTCCGAGGTCACTAGGCGCGGCCAAAAGGCGCTTTCTCGCTTCCCAGGCTAAGAGAAGCACATTCCGTGCTGCAAACAGCTTCTCTGCATGTGGAGAGCTTGGAAACCGTGCCTAGCCACTGCTCGCAGCCAGCCTGCCGCGTGGAGCCTCCGACAGCACTAGGCGAGGCCAAAAGGCGCTTTCCTCGCTTCCCCGGCTAAGAGAAGCACTTTCCGTGCTGCAAACAGCTTCTCTGCTTGTGGAGAGCTCGGAAACAGCGCCCAGCCGCTGTTCCCAGCCAGCCTGCAGCGAAACATCGGACAAAGCACTAGGCACGGCCAAACGGCGCTTTCCTCGCTTCCCAGGGTAAGAGAAGCACTTTCCGTGCTGCAAACAGCTTCTCTGCTTGTGGAAAGCTTGGAAAACGCGCCTAGCTGCTATTCGCAGCCAGCCTTCTGCGAAACGCCGAGAAAGCACTAGGCGCGGCCAAAAGGGGCTTTCTTGCTTCCCAGGATAAGAGAAGCACTTTCCCTGCTGCAAACAGCTTCTCTGCTTGTGGAGAGCTCGGAAACAGCGCCTAGCCGCTGTTCCCAGCCAGCCTGCAGCGTGCAGCCTCCGAGAGCACTAGGCGCGGCCAAAAGGCGCTTTCTCGCTTCCCAGGCTAAGAGAAGCACTTTCCGTGCTACAAACAGCTTCTCTGCTTATGGAATTCGGAAACAGCGCCCAGCCGCTGTTCGCAGCCAGCGTGCAGCGTGCAGCCTCCGAGAGCACTAAGTGCAGCCAAAAGGAGCTTTCTCGCTTCCCAGGATAAGAGAAGCACTTTCCGTGCTGCAAACAGCTTCTCTGCTTGTGGAGAGCTCGGAAACAGCACATAGCCGCTGTTCCCAGGCAGCCTGCAGCGTGCAGCCTCCGAGAGCACTAGGCGCGGCCAAAAAGGCGCTTTCTCGCTTCCAGGCTAAGAGAAGCACTTTCCGTGCTGCAAACAGCTTCTCTGCTTGTGGAGAGCTCGGAAGCAGCGCCTAACCGCTGTTCGCAGCCAGCCTGCCGCGTGCAGCCTCCGACAGCACTAGGCGAGGCCAAAAGGGCGCTTTCTCGCTTCCCAGGCTAAGAGAAGCACTTTCCGTGCTGCAAACAGCTTCTCTGCTTGTGGAGAGCTCGGAAACAGCGCCCAGCCGCTGTTCCCACCCAGCCTGCAGCGAAACATCGGACAAAGCACTAGGCACGGCCAAAAGGCGCTTTCTCGCTTCCCAGGGTAAGAGAAGCACTTTCCGTGCTGCAAACAGCTTCTCTGCTTGTGGAGAGCCCGGAAACCGTGCCTAGCTGCTGTTCGCAACCAGCCTGCAGCGTGCGACTTCTGAGAGCACTAGGTGTGGCCAAAAGGCGCTTTCTCGCTTCTCAGGATAAGAGAAGCACTTTCCGTGCGGCAAACAGCTTCTCTGCTTGTGTAGAGCTCGGAAACAGCGCCTAGCCGCTGTTTCCCAGCCAGCCTGCAGCGTGCAGCCTGCGAGAGCACTAAGCGCGGCCAAAAAGCGCTTTCTCGCTTCCCAGACTATGAGAAGCACTTTCAGTGCTGCAAACAGCTTCTCTGCTTGTGGAGAGCTCGGAAACAGCGCCTAGCCGCTGTTCCCAGCCAGCCTGCAGCGTGCAAACTCCGAGGTCACTAGGCGCGGCCAAAAGGCGCTTTCTCGCTTCCCAGGCTAAGAGAAGCACTTTCCGTGCTGCAAACAGCTTCTCTGCTTGTGGAGAGCTTGGAAAACGCGCCTAGGTGCTGTTCGGAGCAGCCTGCTGCGAAACGCCGAGAAAGCACTAGGCACGGCCAAAAGGCGCTTTCTTGCTTCCCAGGCTAAGAGAAGCACTTTCCGTGCTGCAAACAGCTTCTCTGCTTGTGGAGAGCTCGGAAACAGCACATAGCCGCTGTTCCCAGGCAGCCTGCAGCGCGCAGCCTCCGAGAGCACTAGGCGCGGCCAAAAGGCGCTTTCTCGCTTCCAGGCTAAGAGAAGCACTTTCCGTGCTGCAAACAGCTTCTCTGCTTGTGGAGAGCTCGGAAGCAGCGCCTAACCGCTGTTCGCAGCCAGCCTGCCGCGTGCAGCCTCCGACAGCACTAGGCGAGGCCAAAAGGCGCTTTCCTCGCTTCCCAGGCTAAGAGAAGCACTTTCCGTGCTGCAAACAGCTTCTCTGCTTGTGGAGAGCTCGGAAACAGCGCCCAGCCGCTGTTCCCACCCAGCCTGCAGCGAAACATCGGACAAAGCACTAGGCACGGCCAAAAGGCGCTTTCTCGCTTCCCAGGCTAAGAGAAGCACTTTCCGTGCTGCAAACAGCTTCTCTGTTGTGGAGAGCTCGGAAACAGCGCCTAGCCGCTGTTCCCAGCCAGCCTGCAGCGTGCAGCCTGCGAGAGCACTAAGCGCGGCCAAAAGGCGCTTTCTCGCTTCCCAGACTATGAGAAGCACTTTCAGTGCTGCAAACAGCTTCTCTGCTTGTGGAGAGCTCGGAAACAGCGCCTAGCCGCTGTTCCCAGCCAGCCTGCAGCGTGCAAACTCCGAGGTCACTAGGCGCGGCCAAAAGGCGCTTTCTCGCTTCCCAGGCTAAGAGAAGCACTTTCCGTGCTGCAAACAGCTTCTCTGCTTGTGGAGAGCTTGGAAAACGCGCCTAGGTGCTGTTCGGAGCAGCCTGCTGCGAAACGCCGAGAAAGCACTAGGCACGGCCAAAAGGCGCTTTCTTGCTTCCCAGGCTAAGAGAAGCACTTTCCGTGCTGCAAACAGCTTCTCTGCTTGTGGAGAGCTCGGAAACCGCGCCTAGCCGCCCTTCCCAGCCAGCCTGCAGCGTGCAGCCTCCGAGAGCACTAGGCGCGGACAAAAGAGGCTTTCTCGCTTCCCAGGCTAAGAGAAGCACTTTCCGTGCTGCAAACAGCTTCTCTGCTTATGGAGAGCTCGGAACAGCGCCTAGCCACTGCTCGCAGCCAGCCTGCAGCGTGCAGCCTTCGAGAAGCACTAGGCGCGGCCAAAAGGCGCTATCTCGCTTCCCAGGATAAGAGAAGCACTTTCCATGCTGCAAACAGCTCCTCTGCTTGTGGAGAGCTCGGAAACCGCGCCTAGCCGCTGTTCGCAGCCAGCCTGCTGCGAAACGCCGGAGAAAGCACTAGGCACGGCCAAAAGGCGCTTTCCTCGCTTCCCAGGCTAAGAGAAGCATTTTCCGTGCTGCAAACAGCTTCTCTGCTTGTGGAAAGCTCGGAAACAGCGCCTAGCCGCTGTTCGCAGCCAGCCTGCAGCGTGCAGCCTCCGGGAGCACTAGGCGCGACAAAAAAAACGCTTTCCTCGCTTCCCAGGCTAAGAGAAGCACTTTCCGTGCTGCAAACAGCTTCTCTGCTTGTGGAGAGCTCGGAAACCGCGCCTAGACGCTGTTCGCAGCCAGCCTGCCGCGTGCAGCCTCCGACAGCACTAGGCGCGGCCAAAAGGCGCTTTCTCGCTTCCCAGGCTAAGAGAAGCACTTTCCGTGCTGCAAACAGCTTCTCTGCTTGTGGAGAGCTCGGAAACAGCGCCCAGCCGCTGTTCCCACCCAGCCTGCAGCGAAACATCGGACAAAGCACTAGGCACGGCCAAAAGGCGCTTTCCTCGCTTCCCAGGCTAAGAGAAGCACTTTCCGTGCTGCAAACAGCTTCTCTGCTTGTGGAGAGCTCGGAAACCGCGCCTAGCCGCCCTTCCAGCCAGCCTGCAGCGTGCAGCCTCCGAGAGCACTAGGCGCGGACAAAAGGGGCTTTCTCGCTTCCCAGGCTAAGAGAAGCACTTTCCGTGCTGCAAACAGCTTCTCTGCTTATGGAGAGCTCGGAAACAGCGCCTAGCCACTGCTCGCAGCCAGCCTGCAGCGTGCAGCCTCCGAGAGCACTAGGCGCGGCCAAAAGGCGCTATCTCGCTTCCCAGGATAAGAGAAGCACTTTCCATGCTGCAAACAGCTCCTCTGCTTGTGGAGAGCTCGGAAACCGCGCCTAGCCGCTGTTCGCAGCCAGCCTGCTGCGAAACGCCGGAGAAAGCACTAGGCACGGCCAAAAGGCGCTTTCTCGCTTCCCAGGCTAAGAGAAGCATTTTCCGTGCTGCAAACAGCTTCTCTGCTTGTGGAAAGCTCGGAAACAGCGCCTAGCCGCTGTTCGCAGCCAGCGTGCAGCGTGCAGCCTCCGGGAGCACTAGGCGCGACAAAAAAAACGCTTTCTCGCTTCCCAGGCTAAGAGAAGCACTTTCCGTGCTGCAAACAGCTTCTCTGGTTGTGGAGAGCTCGGAAACCGCGCCTAGACGCTGCTCGCAGCCAGCCTGCCGCGTGCAGCCTCCGACAGCACTAGGCGCGGCCAAAAGGCGCTTTCTCGCTTCCCAGGCTAAGAGAAGCACTTTCCGTGCTGCAAACAGCTTCTCTGCTTGTGTAGAGCTCCGAAACAGCGCCTAGCCGCTGTTCCCAGCCAGCCTGCAGCGAGCAGCCTGCGAGAGCACTAGGCGCGGCCAAAAGGCGCTTTCTCGCTTCCCAGGCTAAGAGAAGCACTTTCCGTGCTGCAAAAAGCTTCTCTGCTTGTGGAGAGCTCGGAACCTGCCCCTAGCCTCTGTTCGCAGCCAGCCTGCTGGGCACCGCCGGACAAAGCACTACGCGCGGCCAAAAGGCGCTTTCTCGCTTCCCAGGCTAAGAGAAGCACTTTCCGTGCTGCAAACAGCTTCTCTGCTTGTGGAGAGCTAGGAAACCGCGCCGAGCCGCTGTTCCCAGCCAGCCTGCAGCGTGCAGCCTCCGAGAGCACTAGGCGCGGCCAAAAGGCGCTTTCTCGCTTCCCAGGCTAAGAGAAGCACTTTCCGTGCTGCAAACAGCTTCTCTGCTTGAGGAGAGCTCGGAAACAGCGCCTAGCCGCTGTTCGCAGCCAGCCTGCAGCGTGCAGCCTCCGAGAGCACTAGGCGCGGCCAAAAGGGGCTTTCCTCGCTTCCCAGGCTAAGAGAATCACTTTCCGTGCTGCAAACAGCTTCTCTGCTTGTGGAGAGCTCGGAAACAGCGCCTAGCCGCTGTTCCCAGCCAGCCTGCAGCGAACCGCCGGACAAAGCACTAGGCGCGGCCAAAAGGCGCTTTTCCTCGCTTCCCAGGCTAAGAGAAGCACTTTCCGTGCTGCAAACAGCTTCTCTGCTTATGGAGAGCTCGGAAACAGCGCCTAGCCGCTGTTCGCAGCCAGCCTGCAGCGTGCAACCTCCGAGAGCACTATGCACGGCCAAAAGGCGCTTTCTCGCTTCCCAGGCTAAGAGAAGCACTTTCCGTGCTGCAAACAGCTTCTCTGCTTGTGGAGAGCTCGGAAACAGCACCTAGCCGCTATTCCCAGTCAGACTGCAGCGTGCAGCCTCCGAGAGCACTAGGCGCGGTCAAAAGGCGCTTTCTCGCTTCCCAGGCTAAGAGAAGCACTTTCCGTGCTGCAAACAGCTTCTCTGCTTGTGGAGAGCTCGGAAAACAGCGCCTAGCCGCTGTTCCCAGCTAGCCTGCAGCGTGCAGCCTCCGAGGGAACTAGGCGCGGCCAAAAAAACGCTTTCTCGCTTCCCAGGCTAAGAGAAGCACTTTCCGTGCTGCAAACAGCTTCTCTGCTTGTGGTGAGCTAGGAAACAGCGCCTAGCCACTGCTCGCAGGCAGCCTGCAGCGTGCAGACTCCGAGAGCACTAGGCGCGGCCAAAAGGCGCTTTCTCGCTTCCCAGGCTAAGAGAAGCACTTACCGTGCTGCAAACAGCTTCTCTGCTTGTGGAGAGCTTGGAAAACGCGCCTAGCTGCTGTTCGCAGCAGCATGCTGCTAAACGCCGAGAAAGCACTAGGGCGCGGCCAAAAGGCGCTTTCTCGCTTCCCAGGCTAAGAGAAGCACTTTCCGTGCTGCAAACAGCTTCTCTGCTTATGGAGAGCTCGGAAACAGCGCCTAGCCACTGCTCGCAGCCAGCCTGCAGCGTGCAGCCTCCGAGAGCACTAGGCGCGGCCAAAAGGCGCTATCTCGCTTCCCAGGATAAGAGAAGCACTTTCCATGCTGCAAACAGCTCCTCTGCTTGTGGAGAGCTCGGAAACCGCGCCTAGCCGCTGTTCGCAGCCAGCCTGCTGCGAAAACGCCGGAGAAAGCACTAGGCACGGCCAAAAGGCGCTTTCCTCGCTTCCCAGGCTAAGAGAAGCATTTTCCGTGCTGCAAACAGCTTTCTCTGCTTGTGGAAAGCTCGGAAACAGCGCCTAGCCGCTGTTCGCAGCCAGCCTGCAGCGTGCAGCCTCCGGGAGCACTAGGCGCGACAAAAAAACGCTTTCTCGCTTCCCAGGCTAAGAGAAGCACTTTCCGTGCTGCAAACAGCTTCTCTGCTTGTGGAGAGCTCGGAAACCGCGCCTAGACGCTGTTCGCTGCCAGCCTGCCGCGTGCAGCCTCCGACAGCACTAGGCGCGGCCAAAAAGGCGCTTTCTCGCTTCCCAGGCTAAGAGAAGCACTTTCCGTGCTGCAAACAGCTTCTCTGCTTGTGGAGAGCTCGGAAACAGCGCCCAGCCGCTGTTCCCACCCAGCCTGCAGCGAAACATCGGACAAAGCACTAGGCACGGCCAAAAGGCGCTTTCTCGCTTCCCAGGCTAAGAGAAGCACTTTCCGTGCTGCAAACAGCTTCTCTGCTTGTGGAGAGCTCGGAAACCGCGCCTAGCCGCCCTTCCCAGCCAGCCTGCAGCGTGCAGCCTCCGAGAGCACTAGGCGCGGACAAAAGGGGCTTTCTCGCTTCCCAGGCTAAGAGAAGCACTTTCCGTGCTGCAAACAGCTTCTCTGCTTATGGAGAGCTCGGAAACAGCGCCTAGCCACTGCTCGCAGCCAGCCTGCAGCGTGCAGCCTCCGAGAGCACTAGGCGCGGCCAAAAGGCGCTATCTCGCTTCCCAGGATAAGAGAAGCACTTTCCATGCTGCAAACAGCTCCTCTGCTTGTGGAGAGCTCGGAAACCGCGCCTAGCCGCTGTTCGCAGCCAGCCTGCTGCGAAACGCCGGAGAAAGCACTAGGCACGGCCAAAAGGCGCTTTCTCGCTTCCCAGGCTAAGAGACGCATTTTCCGTGCTGCAAACAGCTTCTCTGCTTGTGGAAAGCTCGGAAACAGCGCCTAGCCGCTGTTCGCAGCCAGCCTGCAGCGTGCAGCCTCCGGGAGCACTAGGCGCGACAAAAAAAACGCTTTCTCGCTTCCCAGGCTAAGAGAAGCACTTTCCGTGCTGCAAACAGCTTCTCTGGTTGTGGAGAGCTCGGAAACCGCGCCTAGACGCTGTTCGCAGCCAGCCTGCCGCGTGCAGCCTCCGACAGCACTAGGCGCGGCCAAAAGGCGCTTTCTCGCTTCCCAGGCTAAGAGAAGCACTTTCCGTGCTGCAAACAGCTTCTCTGCTTGTGTAGAGCTCCGAAACAGCGCCTAGCCGCTGTTCCCAGCCAGCCTGCAGCGAGCAGCCTGCGAGACCACTAGGCGCGGCCAAAAGGCGCTTTCTCGCTTCCCAGGCTAAGAGAAGCACTTTCCGTGCTGCAAAAAGGCTTCTCTGCTTGTGGAGAGCTCGGAAAACTGCCCCTAGCCTCTGTTCGCAGCCAGCCTGCTGGGTACCGCCGGACAAAGCACTACGCGCGGCCAAAAGGCGCTTTCCTCGCTTCCCAGGCTAAGAGAAGCACTTTCCGTGCTGCAAACAGCTTCTCTGCTTGTGGAGAGCTAGGAAACCGCGCCGAGCCGCTGTTCCCAGCCAGCCTGCAGCGTGCAGCCTCCGAGAGCACTAGGCGCGGCCAAAAGGCGCTTTCTCGCTTCCCAGGCTAAGAGAAGCACTTTCCGTGCTGCAAACAGCTTCTCTGCTTGAGGAGAGCTCGGAAACAGCGCCCTAGCCGCTGTTCGCAGCCAGCCTGCAGCGTGCAGCCTCCGAGAGCACTAGGCGCGGCCAAAAGGGGCTTTCTCGCTTCCCAGGCTAAGAGAATCACTTTCCGTGCTGCAAACAGCTTCTCTGCTTGTGGAGAGCTCGGAAACAGCGCCTAGCCGCTGTTCCCAGCCAGCCTGCAGCGAACCGCCGGACAAAGCACTAGGCGCGGCCAAAAAGGCGCTTTCTCGCTTCCCAGGCTAAGAGAAGCACTTTCCGTGCTGCAAACAGCTTCTCTGCTTATGGAGAGCTCGGAAACAGCGCCTAGCCGCTCTTCGCAGCCAGCCTGCAGCGTGCAACCTCCGAGAGCACTATGCACGGTCAAAAGGCGCTTTCTCGCTTCCCAGGCTAAGAGAAGCACTTTCCGTGCTGCAAACAGCTTCTCTGCTTGTGGAGAGCTCGGAAACAGCACCTAGCCGCTATTCCCAGTCAGACTGCAGCGTGCAGCCTCCGAGAGCACTAGGCGCTCCCAGGCTAAGAGAAGCACTTTCCGTGCTGCAAACAGCTTCTCTGCTTGTGGAGAGCTCGGAAACAGCGCCTAGCCGGTGTTCCCAGCTAGCCTGCAGCGTGCAGCCTCCGAGGGAACTAGGCGCGGCCAAAAAACGCTTTCTCGCTTCCCAGGCTAAGAGAAGCACTTTCCGTGCTGCAAACAGCTTCTCTGCTTGTGGTGAGCTAGGAAACAGCGCCTAGCCACTGCTCGCAGGCAGCCTGCAGCGTGCAGACTCCGAGAGCACTAGGCGCGGCCAAAAGGCGCTTTCTCGCTTCCCAGGCTAAGAGAAGCACTTACCGTGCTGCAAACAGCTTCTCTGCTTGTGGAGAGCTTGGAAAACGCGCCTAGCTGCTGTTCGCAGCAGCATGCTGCTAAACGCCGAGAAAGCACTAGGCGCGGCCAAAAGGCGCTTTCTCGCTTCCCAGGCTAAGAGAAGCACTTTCCGTGCTGCAAACAGCTTCTCTGCTTGTGGTGAGCTTGGAAACCGCGCATAGCTGCTCTTCGCAGCCAGCCTGCTGCGAAACGCCGAGAAAGCACTAGGCACGGCCAAAAGGCGCTTTCTTGGTTCTCAGGCTAAGAGAAGCACTTTCCGTGCTGCAAACAGCTTCTCTGCTTGTGGAGAGTTCGGAAACCGCGCCTAGGCGCTGCTCACAGCCAGCCTGCAGCGTGCAGCCTCCGAGAGCACTAGGCGCGGCCAAAAGGCGCTTTCTCGCTTCCCAGGCTAAGAGAAGCACTTTCCGTGCTGCAAACAGCTTCTCTGCTTGTGGAGAGCTCGGAAACAGCGCCTAGCCGCTGTTCCCAGCCAGTCTGCAGCGTTCCGCCGGACAAAGCACTAGGCGCGGCCAAAAGGCGCTTTCTCGCTTCCCAGGCTAAGAGAAGCACTTTCCGTGCTGCAAACAGCTTCTCTGCTTGTGGAGAGCTCGGAAACCGCGCCTAGACGCTGCTCGCAGCCAGCCTGCAGCGAGCAGCCTCCGAGAGCACTAGGTGTGGCCAAAAGGCGCTTTCTCGCTTCTCAGGATAAGAGAAGCACTTTCCGTGCTGCAAACAGCTTCTCTGCTTGTGGAGAGCTCGGAAACCGCGCCTTACCGCTGTTCGCAGCCAGCCTGCTGCGAAACGCGGGAGAAAGCACTAGGCACGGCCAAAAGGCGCTTTCTCGCTTCCCAGGCTAAGAGAAGCACTTTCCGTGCTGCAAACAGCTTCTCTGCTTGTGTAGAGCTCCGAAACAGCGCCTAGCCGCTGTTCCCAGCCAGCCTGCAGCGTGCAGCCTCCGAGAGCACTAGGCGCGGCCAAAAGGCGCTTTCTCGCTTCCCAGGCTAAGAGAAGCACTTTCCGTGCTGCAAACAGCTTCTCTGCTTGAGGAGAGCTCGGAAACAGCGCCTAGCCGCTGTTCGCAGCCAGCCTGCAGCGTGCAGCCTCCGAGAGCACTAGGCGCGGCCAAAAGGCGCTTTCTCGCTTCCCAGGCTAAGAGAAGCACTTTCCGTGCTGCAAACAGCTTCTCTGCTTGTGGAGAGCTTGGAAACCGCGCCTAGCTGGTGTTCGCCGCCAGCCTGCTGAGAAACGCCGAGAAATCACTAGGCACGGCCAAAAGGAGCTTTCTCGCTTCCCAGGCTAAGAGAAGCACTTTCCGTGCTGCAAACAGCTTCTCTGCTTGTGGAGAGCTCGGAAACAGCGCCTAGCCGCTATTCCCAGGCAGACTGCAGCGTGCAGCCTCCGAGATCACTAGGCACAGCCAAAAGGCGCTTTCTCGCTTCCCATGCTAAGAGAAGCACTTTCCGTGCTGCAAACAGCTTCTCTGCTTGTGGAGAGCTCGGAAACAGCGCCTAGCCGCTGTTCCCAGCCAGCCTGCAGCGTGCAGCCTCCGAGAGAACTAGGCGCGGCCAAAAAACGCTTTCTCGCTTCCCAGGCTAAGAGAAGCACTTTCCGTGCTGCAAACAGCTTCTCTGCTTGTGGAGAGCTAGGAAACCGCGCCTAGCCACTGCTCGCAGCCAGCCTGCAGCGTGCAGCCTCCGACAGCACTAGGCGCGGCCAAAAGGCGCTTTCTCGCTTCCCAGGCTAAGAGAAGCACTTTCCGTGCTGCAAACAGCTTCTCTGCTTGTGGAGAGCTTGGAAACTGCGCCTAGCTGCTGTTCGCAGCCAGCCTGCTGCGAAACGCCGAGAAAGCACTAGGCACGGCCAAAAGGCGCTTTCTTGCTTCTCAGGCTAAGAGAAGTGCTTTCCGTGCTGCAAACAGCTTCTCTGCTTGTGGAGAGTTCGGAAACCGCGCCTAGGCGCTGCTCACAGCCAGCCTGCAGCGTGCAGCCTCCGAGAGCACTAGGCGCGGCCAAAAGGCGCTTTCTCGCTTCCCAGGCTAAGAGAAGCACTTTCCGTGCTGCAAACAGCTTCTCTGCTTGTGGAGAGCTTGGAAACCGCGCCTAGCTGGTGTTCGCCGCCAGCCTGCTGAGAAACGCCGAGAAATCACTAGGCACGGCCAAAAGGAGCTTTCTCGCTTCCCAGGCTAAGAGAAGCACTTTCCGTGCTGCAAACAGCTTCTCTGCTTGTGGAGAGCTCGGAAACAGCGCCTAGCCGCTATTCCCAGCCAGCCTGCAGCGTGCAGCCTCCGAGAGAACTAGGCGCGGCCAAAAAACGCTTTCTCGCTTCCCAGGCTAAGAGAAGCACTTTCCGTGCTGCAAACAGCTTCTCTGCTTGTGGAGAGCTAGGAAACCGCGCCTAGCCACTGCTCGCAGCCAGCCTGCAGCGTGCAGCCTCCGACAGCACTAGGCGCGGCCAAAAGGCGCTTTCTCGCTTCCCAGGCTAAGAGAAGCACTTTCCGTGCTGCAAACAGCTTCTCTGCTTGTGGAGAGCTTGGAAACTGCGCCTAGCTGCTGTTCGCAGCCAGCCTGCTGCGAAACGCCGAGAAAGCACTAGGCACGGCCAAAAGGCGCTTTCTTGCTTCTCAGGCTAAGAGAAGTGCTTTCCGTGCTGCAAACAGCTTCTCTGCTTGTGGAGAGTTCGGAAACCGCGCCTAGGCGCTGCTCACAGCCAGCCTGCAGCGTGCAGCCTCCGAGAGCACTAGGCGCGGCCAAAAGGCGCTTTCTCGCTTCCCAGGCTAAGAGAAGCACTTACCGTGCTGCAAACAGCTTCTCTGCTTGTGGAGAGCTTGGAAAACGCGCCTAGCTGCTGTTCGCAGCAGCATGCTGCTAAACGCCGAGACAAAGCACTAGGCGCGGCCAAAAGGCGCTTATTCGCTTCCCAGGCTAAGAGAAGCACTTACCGTGCTGCAAACAGCTTCTCTGCTTGGGGAGAGCTCGTAAACCGCGCCTAGCCGCTGTTCCCAGCCAGCTTGCAGCGTGCAGCTTCCGAGAGCACTAGGCGTGGCCAAAAGGCGCTTTCTCTCTTCCTAGGCTAAGAGAAGCACTTTCCGTGCTGCAAACAGGTTCTCTGGTTGTGGAGAGTTCGGAAACCGCGCCTAGCCGCTGCTCACAGCCAGCCTGCAGCGTGCAGCCTCCGTGAGCACTAGACAAAGCCAAAAGGGGCTTTCTCGCTTCCAAGGCTAAGAGAAGCACTTTCCGTGCTGCAAACAGCTTCTCTGCTTGTGGAGAGCTCGGAAACAGCGCCTAGCCGCTGTTCCCAGCCAGCCTGCAGCGTGCAGCCTCCGAGAGCACTAGGCGCGGCCAAAAGGCGCTTTCTCGCTTCCCAGGCTAAGAGAAGCACTTACCGTGCTGCAAACAGCTTCTCTGCTTGTGGAGAGCTTGGAAAACGCGCCTAGCTGCTGTTCGGAGCAGCCTGCTGCTAAACGCCGAGAAAGCACTAGGCGCGGCCAAAAAACGCTTTCTCGCTTCCCAGGCTAAGAGAAGCACTTTCCGTGCTGCAAACAGCTTCTCTGCTTGTGGAGAGCTAGGAAACCGCGCCTAGCCACTGCTCGCAGCCAGCCTGCAGCGTGCAGCCTCCGACAGCACTAGGCGCGGCCAAAAGGCGCTTTCTCGCTTCCCAGGCTAAGAGAAGCACTTTCCGTGCTGCAAACAGCTTCTCTGCTTGTGGAGAGCTTGGAAACTGCGCCTAGCTGCTGTTCGCAGCCAGCCTGCTGCGAAACGCCGAGAAAGCACTAGGCACGGCCAAAAGGCGCTTTCTTGCTTCTCAGGCTAAGAGAAGCGCTTTCCGTGCTGCAAACAGCTTCTCTGCTTGTGGAGAGTTCGGAAACCGCGCCTAGGCGCTGCTCACAGCCAGCCTGCAGCGTGCAGCCTCCGAGAGCACTAGGCGCGGCCAAAAGGCGCTTTCTCGCTTCCCAGGCTAAGAGAAGCACTTACCGTGCTGCAAACAGCTTCTCTGCTTGTGGAGAGCTTGGAAAACGCGCCTAGCTGCTGTTCGCAGCAGCATGCTGCTAAACGCCGAGAAAGCACTAGGCGCGGCCAAAAGGCGCTTATTCGCTTCCCAGGCTAAGAGAAGCACTTACCGTGCTGCAAACAGCTTCTCTGCTTGGGGAGAGCTCGTAAACCGCGCCTAGCCGCTGTTCCCAGCCAGCTTGCAGCGTGCAGCTTCCGAGAGCACTAGGCGTGGCCAAAAGGCGCTTTCTCTCTTCCTAGGCTAAGAGAAGCACTTTCCGTGCTGCAAACAGGTTCTCTGGTTGTGGAGAGTTCGGAAACCGCGCCTAGCCGCTGCTCACAGCCAGCCTGCAGCGTGCAGCCTCCGTGAGCACTAGGCAAAGCCAAAAGGGGCTTTCTCGCTTCCAAGGCTAAGAGAAGCACTTTCCGTGCTGCAAACAGCTTCTCTGCTTGTGGAGAGCTCGGAAACAGCGCCTAGCCGCTGTTCCCAGCCAGCCTGCAGCGTGCAGCCTCCGAGAGCACTAGGCGCGGCCAAAAGGCGCTTTCTCGCTTCCCAGGCTAAGAGAAGCACTTACCGTGCTGCAAACAGCTTCTCTGCTTGTGGAGAGCTTGGAAAACGCGCCTAGCTGCTGTTCGGAGCAGCCTGCTGCTAAACGCCGAGAAAGCACTAGGCACGGCCAAAAGGCGCTTTCTTGCTTCCCAGGCTAAGAGAAGCACTTTCCGTGCTGCAAACAGCTTCTCTGCTTGTGCAGAGCTCGGAAACAGCGCCTAGCCGCTGTTCGCAGCCAGCCTGCAGCGTGCAGCCTCCGAGAGCACTAGGCGCGGACAAAAGGCGCTTTCTCGCTTCCCAGGATAAGAGAAGCACTTTCCGTGCTGCAAACAGCTTCTCTGCTTATGGAGAGCTCCGAAACCGCGCCTAGCCACTGCTCGCAGCCAGCCTGCAGCGTGCAGCCTCCGAGAGCACTAGGCGCGGCCAAAAGGCGCTTTCTCGCTTCCCAGGATAAGAGAAGCACTTTCCGTGCTGCAAACAGCTTCTCTGCTTGTGGAGAGCCCTGAAACAGCACCAGGCCGCTATTCCCAGTCAGCCTGCAGCGTGCAGCCTCCGAGGGCACGATGCGCGGCCAAAAGGCGCTTTCTCGCTTCCCAGGCTAAGAGAAGCACTTTCCTTGCGGCAAACAGCTTCTCTGCTTGTGGAGAGCTCGGAAACCGCGCCTAGCCGCTGTTCCCAGCCAGCCTGCAGCGTGCAGCCTCCGAGAGAACTAGGCGCGGCCAAAAAACACTTTCTCGCTTCCCTGGCTAAGAGAAGCACTTTCCGTGCTGCAAACAGCTTCTCTGCTTGTGGAGAGCTCGGAAACAGCGCCTAGCCGCTGTTCCTAGCAAGACTGCAGCGTGCAGCCTGCGAGAGCTCTAGGCGCGGCCAAAAGGCGCTTTCTCGCTTCCCAGGCTAAGAGAAGCACTTTCCGTGCTGCAAACAGCTTCTCTGCTTGTGGAGAGTATGGAAAACGCGCCTAGGTGCTGTTCGCAGCAGCCTGCTGCTAAACGCCGGGAAAGCACTAGGCACGGCCAAAAGGCGCTTTCTTGCTTCCCAGGCTAAGAGAAGCACTTTCCGTGCTGCAAACAGCTTCTCTGCTTGTGGAGAGTTCGGAAACCGCGCCTAGGCGCTGCTCACAGCCAGCCTGCAGGGTGCAGCCTCCGAGAGCACTAGGCGCGGCCAAAAGGCGCTTTCTCGCTTTCCAGGCTAAGAGAAGCACTTTCCGTGCTGCAAAAAGCTTCTCTGCTTGTGCAGAGTTCGGAATGAGCGCCTAGCCGCTGTACCCAGCTAGGCTGTAGCGTACCGCCGGACAAAGCACTAGGCGCGGCCAAAAGGGGCTTTCTCGCTTCCCAGGCTAAGAGAAGCACTTTCCGTGCTGCAAACAGCTTCTCTGCTTATGGAGAGCTTGGAAACAGCGCGTAGCCGTTGTTCGAAGCCAGCCTGCAGCGTGCAGCCTCCGAGAGCACTAGGCGCGGCCAAAAGGCGCTTTCTCGCTTCCCAGGATAAGAGAAGCACTTTCCGTGCTGCAAACAGCTTCTCTGCTTGTGGAGTACTCGGAAACAGCGCCTAGCCGCTGTTCCCAGCCAGCCTGCAGCGTGCAGCCTCCGAGAGCACTATGTGTGGCCAAAAGGCGCTTTCTCGCTTCTCAGGATGAGAGAAGCACTTTCCGTGCTGCAAACAGCTTCTCTGCTTGTGGAGAGCTCGGAAACAGCCCCTAGCCGCTGTTCGCAGCCAGCCTGCAGCGTGCAGCCTGCGAGAGCACTAGGCGCGGCCAAAAGGCGCTTTCTCGCTTCCCAGGCTAAGAGAAGCACTTTCCGTGCTGCAAACAGCTTCTCTGGTTGTGGAGAGCTCGGAAACCGCGCCTAGCCGCTGTTCCCAGCCAGCATGCTGCGTACCGACGAACAAAGCACTAGGCACGGCCAAAAGGCGCTTTCTCGCTTCCCAGGCTAAGAGAAGCACTTTCCGTGCTCTAAACAGCTTCTCTGCTTGTGGAGAGCTCGGAAACCGCGCCTAGCCGCTGTTCCCAGCCAGCCTGCAGCGTGCAGCTTCCGAGAGCACTAGGCGTGGCCAAAAGGCGCTTTCTCGCTTCCCAGGCTAAGAGAAGCACTTTCCGTGCTGCAAACAGCTTCTCTGCTTGTGGAGAGCTCGGAAACAGCGCCTAGCCGCTGCTCACAGCCAGCCTGCAGCGTGCAGCCTCCGAGAGCACTAGGCGCTGCCAAAAGGCGCTTTCTCGCTTCCCAGGCTAAGAGAAGCACTTTCCGTGCTGCAAACAGCTTGTCTGCTTGTGGAGAGCTCGGAAACAGCGCCTAGCCGCTGTTCCCAGCCAGCCTGCACCGTGCAGCCTGCGAGAGCACTAGGCGCGGCCAAAAGGCGCTTTCTCGCTTCCCAGGCTAAGAGAAGCACTTTCCGTGCTGCAAACAGCTTCTCTGCTTGTGCAGAGCTCGGAAACAGCGCCTAGCCGCTGTTCCCAGCCAGCCTGCAGCGTGCAGCCTCCGAGAGCACTAGGCGCGGACAAAAGGGGCTTTCTCGCTTCCCAGGCTAAGAGAAGCACTTTCCGTGCTGCAAACAGCTTCTCTGCTTGTGGAGAGCTCGGAAACAGCGCCTAGCCGCTGTTCCCAGCCAGCCTGCAGCGTGCAGCCTCCGAGAGAACTAGGCGCGGCCAAAAAACGCTTTCTCGCTTCCCAGGCTAAGAGAAGCACTTTCCGTGCTGCAAACAGCTTCTCTGCTTGTGGAGAGCTCGGAAACAGCGCCTAGCCGCTGTTCCTAGCAAGACTGCAGCGTGCAGCCTGCGAGAGCTCTAGGCGCGGCCAAAATGCGCTTTCTCGCTTCCCAGGCTAAGAGAAGCACTTTCCGTGCTGCAAACAGCTTCTCTGCTTGTGGAAAGCTCGGAAACAGCCCCTAGCCGCTGTTCCCAGCGAGCCTGCAGCGTGCAGCCTCCGGGAGAACTAGGCGCGGCAAAAAAAACGCTTTCTCGCTTCCCATGCTAAGAGAAGCACTTTCCGTGCTGCAAACAGCTTCTCTGCTTGTGGAGAGCTCGGAAGCAGCGCCTAACCGCTGTTCGCAGCCAGCCTGCCGCGTGCAGCCTCCGACAGCACTAGGCGAGGCCAAAAGGCGCTTTCTCGCTTCCCAGGCTAAGAGAAGCACTTTCCGTGCTGCAAACAGCTTCTCTGCTTGTGGAGAGCTCGGAAACAGCGCCCAGCCGCTGTTCCCACCCAGCCTGCAGCGAAACATCGGACAAAGCACTAGGCACGGCCAAAAGGCGCTTTCTCGCTTCCCAGGGTAAGAGAAGCACTTTCCGTGCTGCAAACAGCTTCTCTGCTTGTGGAGAGCCCGGAAACCGTGCCTAGCTGCTGTTCGCAACCAGCCTGCAGCGTGCAGCTTCTGAGAGCACTAGGTGTGGCCAAAAGGCGCTTTCTCGCTTCTCAGGGTAAGAGAAGCACTTTCCGTGCTGCAAACAGCTTCTCTGCTTGTGTAGAGCTCGGAAACAGCGCCTAGCCGCTGTTCCCAGCCAGCCTGCAGCGTGCAGCCTGCGAGAGCACTAAGCGCGGCCAAAAGGCGCTTTCTCGCTTCCCAGACTATGAGAAGCACTTTCAGTGCTGCAAACAGCTTCTCTGCTTGTGGAGAGCTCGGAAACAGCGCCTAGCCGCTGTTCCCAGCCAGCCTGCAGCGTGGAAACTCCGAGGTCACTAGGCGCGGCCAAAAGGCGCTTTCTCGCTTCCCAGGCTAAGAGAAGCACTTTCCGTGCTGCAAACAGCTTCTCTGCATGTGGAGAGCTTGGAAACCGTGCCTAGCCACTGCTCGCAGCCAGCCTGCCGCGTGGAGCCTCCGACAGCACTAGGCGCGGCCAAAAGGCGCTTTCTCGCTTCCCAGGCTAAGAGAAGCACTTTCCGTGCTGCAAACAGCTTCTCTGCTTGTGGAGAGCTCGGAAACAGCGCCCAGCCGCTGTTCCCAGCCAGCCTGCAGCGAAACATCGGACAAAGCACTAGGCACGGCCAAACGGCGCTTTCTCGCTTCCCAGGCTAAGAGAAGCACTTTCCGTGCTGCAAACAGCTTCTCTGCTTGTGGAGAGCTCGGAAACAGCGCCTAGCCGCTGTTTCCAGCCAGCCTGCAGCGAAACATCGGAAAAAGCACTAGGCACGGCCAAAAGGCGCTTTCTCGCTTCCCAGGCTAAGAGAAGCACTTTCCGTGCGGCAAACAACTTCTCTGCTTGTGGAGAGCTCGGAAACAGCACCTAGCCGCTGTTCGCAGCCAGCCTGCCGCGTGCAGCCTCCGAGAGCATTAGGTGTGGTCAAAAGGGGCTTTCTCGCTTCCCAGGCTAAGAGAAGCACTTTCCGTGCTGCAAACAGCTTCTCTGCTTGTGGAAATCTTGGAAAACGCGCCTAGGTGCTGTTCGGAGCAGCCTGCTGCGAAACGCCGAGAAAGCACTAGGCACGGCCAAAAGGCGCTTTCTTGCTTCCCAGGCTAAGAGAAGCACTTTCCGTGCTGCAAACAGCTTCTCTGCTTGTGGAGAGCTCGGAAACAGCGCCTAGCCGCTGTTCCCAGCCAGCCTGCAGCGTGCAGCCTCCGAGAGCACTAGGCGCGGCCAAAAGGCGCTTTCTCGCTTCCCAGGCTAAGAGAAGCACTTACCGTGCTGCAAACAGCTTCTCTGCTTGTGGAGAGCTTGGAAAACGCGCCTAGCTGCTGTTCGGAGCAGCCTGCTGCTAAACGCCGAGAAAGCACTAGGCAGGGCCAAAAGGCGCTTTCTTGCTTCCCAGGCTAAGAGAAGCACTTTCCGTGCTGCAAACAGCTTCTCTGCTTGTGCAGAGCTCGGAAACAGCGCCTAGCCGCTGTTCGCAGCCAGCCTGCAGCGTGCAGCCTCCGAGAGCACTAGGCGCGGACAAAAGGCGCTTTCTCGCTTCCCAGGATAAGAGAAGCACTTTCCGTGCTGCAAACAGCTTCTCTGCTTATGGAGAGCTCCGAAACCGCGCCTAGCCACTGCTCGCAGCCAGCCTGCAGCGTGCAGCCTCCGAGAGCACTAGGCGCGGCCAAAAGGCGCTTTCTCGCTTCCCAGGATAAGAGAAGCACTTTCCGTGCTGCAAACAGCTTCTCTGCTTGTGGAGAGCCCTGAAACAGCACCAGGCCGCTATTCCCAGTCAGCCTGCAGCGTGCAGCCTCCGAGGGCACGAGGCGCGGCCAAAAGGCGCTTTCTCGCTTCCCAGGCTAAGAGAAGCACTTTCCTTGCGGCAAACAGCTTCTCTGCTTGTGGAGAGCTCGGAAACCGCGCCTAGCCGCTGTTCCCAGCCAGCCTGCAGCGTGCAGCCTCCGAGAGAACTAGGCGCGGCCAAAAAACACTTTCTCGCTTCCCTGGCTAAGAGAAGCACTTTCCGTGCTGCAAAAAGCTTCTCTGCTTGTGGAGAGCTCGGAAACAGCGCCTAGCCGCTGTTCCTAGCAAGACTGCAGCGTGCAGCCTGCGAGAGCTCTAGGCGCGGCCAAAAGGCGCTTTCTCGCTTCCCAGGCTAAGAGAAGCACTTTCCGTGCTGCAAACAGCTTCTCTGCTTGTGGAGAGTATGGAAAACGCGCCTAGGTGCTGTTCGCAGCAGCCTGCTGCTAAACGCCGGGAAAGCACTAGGCACGGCCAAAAGGCGCTTTCTTGCTTCCCAGGCTAAGAGAAGCACTTTCCGTGCTGCAAACAGCTTCTCTGCTTGTGGAGAGCTCGGAAACAGCGCCCAGCCGCTGTTCCCAGCCAGCCTGCAGCGAAACATCGGAAAAAGCACTAGGCACGGCCAAAAGGCGCTTTCTCGCTTCCCAGGCTAAGAGAAGCACTTTCCGTGCTGCAAACAGCTTCTCTACTTGTGGAAAGCTTGGAAAACGCGCCTAGCTGCTGTTCGCAGCCAGCCTTCTGCGAAACGCCGAGAAAGCATTAGGCGCGGCCAAAAGGGGCTTTCTTGCTTCCCAGAATAAGAGAAGCACTTTCCGTGCTGCAAACAGCTTCTCTGCTTGTGGAGAGCTCGGAAACCGCGCCTAGCCGCTGCTCGCAGCCAGCCTGCAGCGTGCAGCCTCCGAGAGCACTAGGCGCGGCCAAAAGGCGCTTTCTCGCTTCCCAGGCTAAGAGAAGCACTTTCCGTGCTGCAAACAGCTTCTCTGCTTGTGGAGAGCTCGGAAACAGCGCCTAGCCGCTGTTCCCAGCCAGCCTGCAGCGTACCGCCGGACAAAGCACTAGGCGCGGCCAAAAGGCGCTTTCTCGCTTCCCAGGATAAGAGAAGCACTTTCCGTGCTGCAAACAGCTTCTCTGCTTGTGCAGAGCTCGGAAACGGCGCCTAGCCGCTATTCCCAGGCAGACTGCAGCGTGCAGCCTCCGAGAGCACTAGGCGCGGCCAAAAGGCGCTTTCTCGCTTCCCAGGCTAAGAGAAGCACTTTCCGTGCTGCAAACAGCTTCTCTGCTTGTGGAGAGCTCGGAAACAGCGCTTAGCCGCTGTTCCCAGCCAGCCTGCAGCGTGCAGCCTCCGAGAGAACTAGGCGCGGCCAAAAGGGGCTTTCTTGCTTCCCAGGCTAAGAGAAGCACTTTCCGTGCTGCAAACAGCTTCTCTGCTTGTGGAGAGCTAGGAAACCGCGCCTAGCCACTGCTCGCAGCCAGCCTGCAGCGTGCAGCCTCCGACAGCACTAGGCGCGGCCAAAAGGCGCTTTCTCGCTTCCCAGAATAAGAGAAGCACTTTCCGTGCTGCAAACAGCTTCTCTGCTTGTGGAGAGCTTGGAAACCGCGCCTAGCTGCAGTTCGCAGCCAGCGTGCTGCGAAACGCCGAGAAAGCACTAGGCACGGCCAAAAGGCGCTTTCTTGCTTCTCAGGCTAAGAGAAGCGCTTTCCGTGCTGCAAACAGCTTCTCTGCTTGTGGAGAGTTCGGAAACCGCGCCTAGGCGCTGCTCACAGCCAGCCTGGAGGGTGCAGCCTCCGAGAGCACTAGGCGCGGCCAAAAGGCGCTTTCTCGCTTTCCAGGCTAAGAGAAGCACTTTCCGTGCTGCAAAAAGCTTCTCTGCTTGTGCAGAGTTCGGAATGAGCGCCTAGCCGCTGTACCCAGCTAGGCTGTAGCGTACCGCCGGACAAAGCACTAGGCGCGGCCAAAAGGGGCTTTCTCGCTTCCCAGGCTAAGAGAAGCACTTTCCGTGCTGCAAACAGCTTCTCTGCTTATGGAGAGCTTGGAAACAGCGCGTAGCCGTTGTTCGAAGCCAGCCTGCAGCGTGCAGCCTCCGAGAGCACTAGGCGCGGCCAAAAGGCGCTTTCTCGCTTCCCAGGATAAGAGAAGCACTTTCCGTGCTGCAAACAGCTTCTCTGCTTGTGGAGTGCTCGGAAACAGCGCCTAGCCGCTGTTCCCAGCCAGCCTGCAGCGTGCAGCCTCCGAGAGCACTATGTGTGGCCAAAAGGCGCTTTCTCGCTTCTCAGGATGAGAGAAGCACTTTCCGTGCTGCAAACAGCTTCTCTGCGTGTGGAGAGCTCGGAAACAGCCCCTAGCCGCTGTTCGCAGCCAGCCTGCAGCGTGCAGCCTGCGAGAGCACTAGGCGCGGCCAAAAGGCGCTTTCTCGCTTCCCAGGCTAAGAGAAGCACTTTCCGTGCTGCAAACAGCTTCTCTGGTTGTGGAGAGCTCGGAAACCGCGCCTAGCCGCTGTTCGCAGCCAGCATGCTGCGTACCGACGAACAAAGCACTAGGCACGGCCAAAAGGCGCTTTCTCGCTTCCCAGGCTAAGAGAAGCACTTTCCGTGCTCTAAACAGCTTCTCTGCTTGTGGAGAGCTCGGAAACCGCGCCTAGCCGCTGTTCCCAGCCAGCCTGCAGCGTGCAGCTTCCGAGAGCACTAGGCGTGGCCAAAAGGCGCTTTCTCGCTTCCCAGGCTAAGAGAAGCACTTTCCGTGCTGCAAACAGCTTCTCTGCTTGTGGAGAGCTCGGAAACCGCGCCTAGCCGCTGCTCACAGCCAGCCTGCAGCGTGCAGCCTCCGAGAGCACTAGGCGCTGCCAAAAGGCGCTTTCTCGCTTCCCAGGCTAAGAGAAGCACTTTCCGTGCTGCAAACAGCTTGTCTGCTTGTGGAGAGCTCGGAAACAGCGCCTAGCCGCTGTTCCCAGCCAGCCTGCACCGTGCAGCCTGCGAGAGCACTAGGCGCGGCCAAAAGGCGCTTTCTCGCTTCCCAGGCTAAGAGAAGCACTTTCCGTGCTGCAAACAGCTTCTCTGCTTGTGGAGAGCTCGGAAACAGCCCCTAGCCGCTGTTCGCAGCCAACCTGCTGCGTACCGCCGGACAAAGCACTAGGCGCGGCCAAAAGGCGCTTTCTCGCTTCCCAGGCTAAGAGAAGCACTTTCCGTGCTGCAAACAGCTTCTCTGCTTGTGGAGAGCTCGGAAACAGCGCCCAGCCGCTGTTCCCAGCCAGCCTGCAGCGAAACATCGGACAAAGCACTAGGCACGGCCAAAAGGCGCTTTCTCGCTTCCCAGGCTAAGAGAAGCACTTTCCGTGCTGCAAACAGCTTCTCTGCTTGTGGAGAGCTCGGAAACAGCGCCTAGCCGCTGTTCCCAGCCAGCCTGCAGCGAAACATCGGAAAAAGCACTAGGCACGGCCAAAAGGCGCTTTCTCGCTTCCCAGGCTAAGAGAAGCACTTTCCGTGCGGCAAACAGCTTCTCTGCTTGTGGAGAGCTCGGAAACAGCACCTAGCCGCTGTTCCCAGCCAGCCTGCAGCGTGCAGCCTCCGAGAGCACTAGGCGCGGCCAAAAGGCGCTTTCTCGCTTCCCAGGCTAAGAGAAGCACTTTCCGTGCTGCAAACAGCTTCTCTGCTTGTGGAGAGCTCGGAATCAGCGCCTAGCCGCTGTTCCCAGCCAGCCTGCAGCGTGCAGCCTCCGAGAGCACTAGGCGCGGCCAAAAGGCGCTTTCTCGCTTCCCAGGCTAAGAGAAGCACTTTCCGTGCTGCAAACAGCTTATCTGCTTGTGGAGAGCTCGGAAACAGCGCCCAGCCGCTGTTCCCACCCAGCCTGCAGCGAAACATCGGACAAAGCACTAGGCACGGCCAAAAGGCGCTTTCTCGCTTCCCAGGGTAAGAGAAGCACTTTCCGTGCTGCAAACAGCTTCTCTGCTTGTGGAGAGCCCGGAAACCGTGCCTAGCTGCTGTTCGCAACCAGCCTGCAGCGTGCAGCTTCTGAGAGCACTAGGTGTGGCCAAAAGGCGCTTTCTCGCTTCTCAGGATAAGAGAAGCACTTTCCGTGCTGCAAACAGCTTCTCTGCTTGTTTAGAGCTCGGAAACAGCGCCTAGCCGCTGTTCCCAGCCAGCCTGCAGCGTGCAGCCTGCGAGAGCACTAAGCGCGGCCAAAAGGCGCTTTCTCGCTTCCCAGACTATGAGAAGCACTTTCAGTGCTGCAAACAGCTTCTCTGCTTGTGGAGAGCTCGGAAACAGCGCCTAGCCGTTGTTCCCAGCCAGCCTGCAGCGTGCAAACTCCGAGGTCACTAGGCGCGGCCAAAAGGCGCTTTCTCGCTTCCCAGGCTAAGAGAAGCACATTCCGTGCTGCAAACAGCTTCTCTGCATGTGGAGAGCTTGGAAACCGTGCCTAGCCACTGCTCGCAGCCAGCCTGCCGCGTGGAGCCTCCGACAGCACTAGGCGAGGCCAAAAGGCGCTTTCTCGCTTCCCAGGCTAAGAGAAGCACTTTCCGTGCTGCAAACAGCTTCTCTGCTTGTGGAGAGCTCGGAAACAGCGCCCAGCCGCTGTTCCCAGCCAGCCTGCAGCGAAACATCGGACAAAGCACTAGGCACGGCCAAACGGCGCTTTCTCGCTTCCCAGGGTAAGAGAAGCACTTTCCGTGCTGCAAACAGCTTCTCTGCTTGTGGAAAGCTTGGAAAACGCGCCTAGCTGCTGTTCGCAGCCAGCCTTCTGCGAAACGCCGAGAAAGCACTAGGCGCGGCCAAAAGGGGCTTTCTTGCTTCCCAGGATAAGAGAAGCACTTTCCCTGCTGCAAACAGCTTCTCTGCTTGTGGAGAGCTCGGAAACAGCGCCTAGCCGCTGTTCCCAGCCAGCCTGCAGCGTGCAGCCTCCGAGAGCACTAGGCGCGGCCAAAAGGCGCTTTCTCGCTTCCCAGGCTAAGAGAAGCACTTTCCGTGCTACAAACAGCTTCTCTGCTTATGGAATTCGGAAACAGCGCCCAGCCGCTGTTCGCAGCCAGCGTGCAGGGTGCAGCCTCCGAGAGCACTAAGTGCGGCCAAAAGGAGCTTTCTCGCTTCCCAGGATAAGAGAAGCACTTTCCGTGCTGCAAACAGCTTCTCTGCTTGTGGAGAGCTCGGAAACAGCACATAGCCGCTGTTCCCAGGCAGCCTGCAGCGTGCAGCCTCCGAGAGCACTAGGCGCGGCCAAAAGGCGCTTTCTCGCTTCCAGGCTAAGAGAAGCACTTTCCGTGCTGCAAACAGCTTCTCTGCTTGTGGAGAGCTCGGAAGCAGCGCCTAACCGCTGTTCGCAGCCAGCCTGCCGCGTGCAGCCTCCGACAGCACTAGGCGAGGCCAAAAGGCGCTTTCTCGCTTCCCAGGCTAAGAGAAGCACTTTCCGTGCTGCAAACAGCTTCTCTGCTTGTGGAGAGCTCGGAAACAGCGCCCAGCCGCTGTTCCCACCCAGCCTGCAGCGAAACATCGGACAAAGCACTAGGCACGGCCAAAAGGCGCTTTCTCGCTTCCCAGGGTAAGAGAAGCACTTTCCGTGCTGCAAACAGCTTCTCTGCTTGTGGAGAGCCCGGAAACCGTGCCTAGCTGCTGTTCGCAACCAGCCTGCAGCGTGCGACTTCTGAGAGCACTAGGTGTGGCCAAAAGGCGCTTTCTCGCTTCTCAGGATAAGAGAAGCACTTTCCGTGCTGCAAACAGCTTCTCTGCTTGTGTAGAGCTCGGAAACAGCGCCTAGCCGCTGTTCCCAGCCAGCCTGCAGCGTGCAGCCTGCGAGAGCACTAAGCGCGGCCAAAAAGCGCTTTCTCGCTTCCCAGACTATGAGAAGCACTTTCAGTGCTGCAAACAGCTTCTCTGCTTGTGGAGAGCTCGGAAACAGCGCCTAGCCGCTGTTCCCAGCCAGCCTGCAGCGTGCAAACTCCGAGGTCACTAGGCGCGGCCAAAAGGCGCTTTCTCGCTTCCCAGGCTAAGAGAAGCACTTTCCGTGCTGCAAACAGCTTCTCTGCTTGTGGAGAGCTTGGAAAACGCGCCTAGGTGCTGTTCGGAGCAGCCTGCTGCGAAACGCCGAGAAAGCACTAGGCACGGCCAAAAGGCGCTTTCTTGCTTCCATGGCTAAGAGAAGCACTTTCCGTGCTGCAAACAGCTTCTCTGCTTGTGGAGAGCTCGGAAACAGCACATAGCCGCTGTTCCCAGGCAGCCTGCAGCGCGCAGCCTCCGAGAGCACTAGGCGCGGCCAAAAGGCGCTTTCTCGCTTCCAGGCTAAGAGAAGCACTTTCCGTGCTGCAAACAGCTTCTCTGCTTGTGGAGAGCTCGGAAGCAGCGCCTAACCGCTGTTCGCAGCCAGCCTGCCGCGTGCAGCCTCCGACAGCACTAGGCGAGGCCAAAAGGCGCTTTCTCGCTTCCCAGGCTAAGAGAAGCACTTTCCGTGCTGCAAACAGCTTCTCTGCTTGTGGAGAGCTCGGAAACAGCGCCCAGCCGCTGTTCCCACCCAGCCTGCAGCGAAACATCGGACAAAGCACTAGGCACGGCCAAAAGGCGCTTTCTCGCTTCCCAGGCTAAGAGAAGCACTTTCCGTGCTGCAAACAGCTTCTCTGTTGTGGAGAGCTCGGAAACAGCGCCTAGCCGCTGTTCCCAGCCAGCCTGCAGCGTGCAGCCTGCGAGAGCACTAAGCGCGGCCAAAAGGCGCTTTCTCGCTTCCCAGACTATGAGAAGCACTTTCAGTGCTGCAAACAGCTTCTCTGCTTGTGGAGAGCTCGGAAACAGCGCCTAGCCGCTGTTCGCAGCCAGCCTGCAGCGTGCAAACTCCGAGGTCACTAGGCGCGGCCAAAAGGCGCTTTCTCGCTTCCCAGGCTAAGAGAAGCACTTTCCGTGCTGCAAACAGCTTCTCTGCTTGTGGAGAGCTTGGAAAACGCGCCTAGGTGCTGTTCGGAGCAGCCTGCTGCGAAACGCCGAGAAAGCACTAGGCACGGCCAAAAGGCGCTTTCTTGCTTCCCAGGCCAAGAGAAGCACTTTCCGTGCTGCAAACAGCTTCTCTGCTTGTGGAGAGCTCGGAAACCGCGCCTAGCCGCCCTTCCCAGCCAGCCTGCAGCGTGCAGCCTCCGAGAGCACTAGGCGCGGACAAAAGGCGCTTTCTCGCTTCCCAGGCTAAGAGAAGCACTTTCCGTGCTGCAAACAGCTTCTCTGCTTATGGAGAGCTCGGAAACAGCGCCTAGCCACTGCTCGCAGCCAGCCTGCAGCGTGCAGCCTCCGAGAGCACTAGGCGCGGCCAAAAGGCGCTATCTCGCTTCCCAGGATAAGAGAAGCACTTTCCATGCTGCAAACAGCTCCTCTGCTTGTGGAGAGCTCGGAAACCGCGCCTAGCCGCTGTTCGCAGCCAGCCTGCTGCGAAACGCCGGAGAAAGCACTAGGCACGGCCAAAAGGCGCTTTCTCGCTTCCCAGGCTAAGAGAAGCATTTTCCGTGCTGCAAACAGCTTCTCTGCTTGTGGAAAGCTCGGAAACAGCGCCTAGCCGCTGTTCGCAGCCAGCCTGCAGCGTGCAGCCTCCGGGAGCACTAGGCGCGACAAAAAAACGCTTTCTCGCTTCCCAGGCTAAGAGAAGCACTTTCCGTGCTGCAAACAGCTTCTCTGCTTGTGGAGAGCTCGGAAACCGCGCCTAGACGCTGTTCGCAGCCAGCCTGCCGCGTGCAGCCTCCGACAGCACTAGGCGCGGCCAAAAGGCGCTTTCTCGCTTCCCAGGCTAGAGAAGCACTTTCCGTGCTGCAAACAGCTTCTCTGCTTGTGGAGAGCTCGGAAACAGCGCCCAGCCGCTGTTCCCACCCAGCCTGCAGCGAAACATCGGACAAAGCACTAGGCACGGCCAAAAGGCGCTTTTCTCGCTTCCCAGGCTAAGAGAAGCACTTTCCGTGCTGCAAACAGCTTCTCTGCTTGTGGAGAGCTCGGAAACCGCGCCTAGCCGCCCTTCCCAGCCAGCCTGCAGCGTGCAGCCTCCGAGAGCACTAGGCGCGGACAAAAGGGGCTTTCTCGCTTCCCAGGCTAAGAGAAGCACTTTCCGTGCTGCAAACAGCTTCTCTGCTTATGGAGAGCTCGGAAACAGCGCCTAGCCACTGCTCGCAGCCAGCCTGCAGCGTGCAGCCTCCGAGAGCACTAGGCGCGGCCAAAAGGCGCTATCTCGCTTCCCAGGATAAGAGAAGCACTTTCCATGCTGCAAACAGCTCCTCTGCTTGTGGAGAGCTCGGAAACCGCGCCTAGCCGCTGTTCGCAGCCAGCCTGCTGCGAAACGCCGGAGAAAGCACTAGGCACGGCCAAAAGGCGCTTTCTCGCTTCCCAGGCTAAGAGAAGCATTTTCCGTGCTGCAAACAGCTTCTCTGCTTGTGGAAAGCTCGGAAACAGCGCCTAGCCGCTGTTCGCAGCCAGCGTGCAGCGTGCAGCCTCCGGGAGCACTAGGCGCGACAAAAAAACGCTTTCTCGCTTCCCAGGCTAAGAGAAGCACTTTCCGTGCTGCAAACAGCTTCTCTGGTTGTGGAGAGCTCGGAAACCGCGCCTAGACGCTGCTCGCAGCCAGCCTGCCGCGTGCAGCCTCCGACAGCACTAGGCGCGGCCAAAAGGCGCTTTCTCGCTTCCCAGGCTAAGAGAAGCACTTTCCGTGCTGCAAACAGCTTCTCTGCTTGTGTAGAGCTCCGAAACAGCGCCTAGCCGCTGTTCCCAGCCAGCCTGCAGCGAGCAGCCTGCGAGAGCACTAGGCGCGGCCAAAAGGCGCTTTCTCGCTTCCCAGGCTAAGAGAAGCACTTTCCGTGCTGCAAAAAGCTTCTCTGCTTGTGGAGAGCTCGGAACCTGCCCCTAGCCTCTGTTCGCAGCCAGCCTGCTGGGTACCGCCGGACAAAGCACTACGCGCGGCCAAAAGGCGCTTTCTCGCTTCCCAGGCTAAGAGAAGCACTTTCCGTGCTGCAAACAGCTTCTCTGCTTGTGGAGAGCTAGGAAACCGCGCCGAGCCGCTGTTCCCAGCCAGCCTGCAGCGTGCAGCCTCCGAGAGCACTAGGCGCGGCCAAAAGGCGCTTTCTCGCTTCCCAGGCTAAGAGAAGCACTTTCCGTGCTGCAAACAGCTTCTCTGCTTGAGGAGAGCTCGGAAACAGCGCCTAGCCGCTGTTCGCAGCCAGCCTGCAGCGTGCAGCCTCCGAGAGCACTAGGCGCGGCCAAAAGGGGCTTTCTCGCTTCCCAGGCTAAGAGAATCACTTTCCGTGCTGCAAACAGCTTCTCTGCTTGTGGAGAGCTCGGAAACAGCGCCTAGCCGCTGTTCCCAGCCAGCCTGCAGCGAACCGCCGGACAAAGCACTAGGCGCGGCCAAAAGGCGCTTTCTCGCTTCCCAGGCTAAGAGAAGCACTTTCCGTGCTGCAAACAGCTTCTCTGCTTATGGAGAGCTCGGAAACAGCGCCTAGCCGCTGTTCGCAGCCAGCCTGCAGCGTGCAACCTCCGAGAGCACTATGCACGGCCAAAAGGCGCTTTCTCGCTTCCCAGGCTAAGAGAAGCACTTTCCGTGCTGCAAACAGCTTCTCTGCTTGTGGAGAGCTCGGAAACAGCACCTAGCCGCTATTCCCAGTCAGACTGCAGCGTGCAGCCTCCGAGAGCACTAGGCGCGGTCAAAAGGCGCTTTCTCGCTTCCCAGGCTAAGAGAAGCACTTTCCGTGCTGCAAACAGCTTCTCTGCTTGTGGAGAGCTCGGAAACAGCGCCTAGCCGCTGTTCCCAGCTAGCCTGCAGCGTGCAGCCTCCGAGGGAACTAGGCGCGGCCAAAAAACGCTTTCTCGCTTCCCAGGCTAAGAGAAGCACTTTCCGTGCTGCAAACAGCTTCTCTGCTTGTGGTGAGCTAGGAAACAGCGCCTAGCCACTGCTCGCAGGCAGCCTGCAGCGTGCAGACTCCGAGAGCACTAGGCGCGGCCAAAAGGCGCTTTCTCGCTTCCCAGGCTAAGAGAAGCACTTACCGTGCTGCAAACAGCTTCTCTGCTTGTGGAGAGCTTGGAAAACGCGCCTAGCTGCTGTTCGCAGCAGCATGCTGCTAAACGCCGAGAAAGCACTAGGCGCGGCCAAAAGGCGCTTTCTCGCTTCCCAGGCTAAGAGAAGCACTTTCCGTGCTGCAAACAGCTTCTCTGCTTATGGAGAGCTCGGAAACAGCGCCTAGCCACTGCTCGCAGCCAGCCTGCAGCGTGCAGCCTCCGAGAGCACTAGGCGCGGCCAAAAGGCGCTTTCTCGCTTCCCAGGATAAGAGAAGCACTTTCCGTGCTGCAAACAGCTTCTCTGCTTGTGGAGTGCTCGGAAACAGCGCCTAGCCGCTGTTCCCAGCCAGCCTGCAGCGTGCAGCCTCCGAGAGCACTATGTGTGGCCAAAAGGCGCTTTCTCGCTTCTCAGGATGAGAGAAGCACTTTCCGTGCTGCAAACAGCTTCTCTGCGTGTGGAGAGCTCGGAAACAGCCCCTAGCCGCTGTTCGCAGCCAGCCTGCAGCGTGCAGCCTCCGAGAGCACTAGGCGCGGCCAAAAGGCGCTTTCTCGCTTCCCAGGCTAAGAGAAGCACTTTCCGTGCTGCAAACAGCTTCTCTGGTTGTGGAGAGCTCGGAAACCGCGCCTAGCCGCTGTTCGCAGCCAGCATGCTGCGTACCGACGAACAAAGCACTAGGCACGGCCAAAAGGCGCTTTCTCGCTTCCCAGGCTAAGAGAAGCACTTTCCGTGCTCTAAACAGCTTCTCTGCTTGTGGAGAGCTCGGAAACCGCGCCTAGCCGCTGTTCCCAGCCAGCCTGCAGCGTGCAGCTTCCGAGAGCACTAGGCGTGGCCAAAAGGCGCTTTCTCGCTTCCCAGGCTAAGAGAAGCACTTTCCGTGCTGCAAACAGCTTCTCTGCTTGTGGAGAGCTCGGAAACCGCGCCTAGCCGCTGCTCACAGCCAGCCTGCAGCGTGCAGCCTCCGAGAGCACTAGGCGCTGCCAAAAGGCGCTTTCTCGCTTCCCAGGCTAAGAGAAGCACTTTCCGTGCTGCAAACAGCTTGTCTGCTTGTGGAGAGCTCGGAAACAGCGCCTAGCCGCTGTTCCCAGCCAGCCTGCACCGTGCAGCCTGCGAGAGCACTAGGCGCGGCCAAAAGGCGCTTTCTCGCTTCCCAGGCTAAGAGAAGCACTTTCCGTGCTGCAAACAGCTTCTCTGCTTGTGGAGAGCTCGGAAACAGCCCCTAGCCGCTGTTCGCAGCCAACCTGCTGCGTACCGCCGGACAAAGCACTAGGCGCGGCCAAAAGGCGCTTTCTCGCTTCCCAGGCTAAGAGAAGCACTTTCCGTGCTGCAAACAGCTTCTCTGCTTGTGGAGAGCTCGGAAACAGCGCCCAGCCGCTGTTCCCAGCCAGCCTGCAGCGAAACATCGGACAAAGCACTAGGCACGGCCAAAAGGCGCTTTCTCGCTTCCCAGGCTAAGAGAAGCACTTTCCGTGCTGCAAACAGCTTCTCTGCTTGTGGAGAGCTCGGAAACAGCGCCTAGCCGCTGTTCCAAGCCAGCCTGCAGCGAAACATCGGAAAAAGCACTAGGCACGGCCAAAAGGCGCTTTCTCGCTTCCCAGGCTAAGAGAAGCACTTTCCGTGCGGCAAACAGCTTCTCTGCTTGTGGAGAGCTCGGAAACAGCACCTAGCCGCTGTTCGCAGCCAGCCTGCCGCGTGCAGCCTCCGAGAGCACTAGGTGTGGTCAAAAGGGGCTTTCCTCGCTTCCCAGGCTAAGAGAAGCACTTTCCGTGCTGCAAACAGCTTCTCTGCTTGTGGAAATCTTGGAAAACGCGCCTAGCTGCTGTTCGCAGCCAGCCTTCTGCGAAACGCCGAGAAAGCACTAGGCGCGGCCAAAAGGGGCTTTCTTGCTTCCCAGGATAAGAGAAGCACTTTCCGTGCTGCAAACAGCTTCTCTGCTTGTGGAGAGCTCGGAAACAGCGCCTAGCCGCTGTTCCCAGCCAGCCTGCAGCGTGCAGCCTCCGAGAGCACTAGGCGCGGCCAAAAGGCGCTTTCTCGCTTCCCAGGCTAAGAGAAGCACTTTCCGTGCTGCAAACAGCTTATCTGCTTGTGGAGAGCTCGGAAACAGCGCCCAGCCGCTGTTCCCACCCAGCCTGCAGCGAAACATCGGACAAAGCACTAGGCACGGCCAAAAGGCGCTTTCTCGCTTCCCAGGGTAAGAGAAGCACTTTCCGTGCTGCAAACAGCTTCTCTGCTTGTGGAGAGCCCGGAAACCGTGCCTAGCTGCTGTTCGCAACCAGCCTGCAGCGTGCAGCTTCTGAGAGCACTAGGTGTGGCCAAAAGGCGCTTTCTCGCTTCTCAGGATAAGAGAAGCACTTTCCGTGCTGCAAACAGCTTCTCTGCTTGTTTAGAGCTCGGAAACAGCGCCTAGCCGCTGTTCCCAGCCAGCCTGCAGCGTGCAAACTCCGAGGTCACTAGGCGCGGCCAAAAGGCGCTTTCTCGCTTCCCAGGCTAAGAGAAGCACATTCCGTGCTGCAAACAGCTTCTCTGCATGTGGAGAGCTTGGAAACCGTGCCTAGCCACTGCTCGCAGCCAGCCTGCCGCGTGGAGCCTCCGACAGCACTAGGCGAGGCCAAAAGGCGCTTTCTCGCTTCCCAGGCTAAGAGAAGCACTTTCCGTGCTGCAAACAGCTTCTCTGCTTGTGGAGAGCTCGGAAACAGCGCCCAGCCGCTGTTCCCAGCCAGCCTGCAGCGAAACATCGGACAAAGCACTAGGCACGGCCAAACGGCGCTTTCTCGCTTCCCAGGGTAAGAGAAGCACGTTCCGTGCTGCAAACAGCTTCTCTGCTTGTGGAAAGCTTGGAAAACGCGCCTAGCTGCTGTTCGCAGCCAGCCTTCTGCGAAACGCCGAGAAAGCACTAGGCGCGGCCAAAAGGGGCTTTCTTGCTTCCCAGGATAAGAGAAGCACTTTCCCTGCTGCAAACAGCTTCTCTGCTTGTGGAGAGCTCGGAAACAGCGCCTAGCCGCTGTTCCCAGCCAGCCTGCAGCGTGCAGCCTCCGAGAGCACTAGGCGCGGCCAAAAGGCGCTTTCTCGCTTCCCAGGCTAAGAGAAGCACTTTCCGTGCTACAAACAGCTTCTCTGCTTATGGAATTCGGAAACAGCGCCCAGCCGCTGTTCGCAGCCAGCGTGCAGGGTGCAGCCTCCGAGAGCACTAAGTGCGGCCAAAAGGAGCTTTCTCGCTTCCCAGGATAAGAGAAGCACTTTCCGTGCTGCAAACAGCTTCTCTGCTTGTGGAGAGCTCGGAAACAGCACATAGCCGCTGTTCCCAGGCAGCCTGCAGCGTGCAGCCTCCGAGAGCACTAGGCGCGGCCAAAAGGCGCTTTCTCGCTTCCAGGCTAAGAGAAGCACTTTCCGTGCTGCAAACAGCTTCTCTGCTTGTGGAGAGCTCGGAAGCAGCGCCTAACCGCTGTTCGCAGCCAGCCTGCCGCGTGCAGCCTCCGACAGCACTAGGCGAGGCCAAAAGGCGCTTTCTCGCTTCCCAGGCTAAGAGAAGCACTTTCCGTGCTGCAAACAGCTTCTCTGCTTGTGGAGAGCTCGGAAACAGCGCCCAGCCGCTGTTCCCACCCAGCCTGCAGCGAAACATCGGACAAAGCACTAGGCACGGCCAAAAGGCGCTTTCTCGCTTCCCAGGGTAAGAGAAGCACTTTCCGTGCTGCAAACAGCTTCTCTGCTTGTGGAGAGCCCGGAAACCGTGCCTAGCTGCTGTTCGCAACCAGCCTGCAGCGTGCGACTTCTGAGAGCACTAGGTGTGGCCAAAAGGCGCTTTCTCGCTTCTCAGGATAAGAGAAGCACTTTCCGTGCTGCAAACAGCTTCTCTGCTTGTGTAGAGCTCGGAAACAGCGCCTAGCCGCTGTTCCCAGCCAGCCTGCAGCGTGCAGCCTGCGAGAGCACTAAGCGCGGCCAAAAAGCGCTTTCTCGCTTCCCAGACTATGAGAAGCACTTTCAGTGCTGCAAACAGCTTCTCTGCTTGTGGAGAGCTCGGAAACAGCGCCTAGCCGCTGTTCCCAGCCAGCCTGCAGCGTGCAAACTCCGAGGTCACTAGGCGCGGCCAAAAGGCGCTTTCTCGCTTCCCAGGCTAAGAGAAGCACTTTCCGTGCTGCAAACAGCTTCTCTGCTTGTGGAGAGCTTGGAAAACGCGCCTAGGTGCTGTTCGGAGCAGCCTGCTGCGAAACGCCGAGAAAGCACTAGGCACGGCCAAAAGGCGCTTTCTTGCTTCCCAGGCTAAGAGAAGCACTTTCCGTGCTGCAAACAGCTTCTCTGCTTGTGGAGAGCTCGGAAACAGCACATAGCCGCTGTTCCCAGGCAGCCTGCAGCGCGCAGCCTCCGAGAGCACTAGGCGCGGCCAAAAGGCGCTTTCTCGCTTCCAGGCTAAGAGAAGCACTTTCCGTGCTGCAAACAGCTTCTCTGCTTGTGGAGAGCTCGGAAGCAGCGCCTAACCGCTGTTCGCAGCCAGCCTGCCCCGTGCAGCCTCCGACAGCACTAGGCGAGGCCAAAAGGCGCTTTCTCGCTTCCCAGGCTAAGAGAAGCACTTTCCGTGCTGCAAACAGCTTCTCTGCTTGTGGAGAGCTCGGAAACAGCGCCCAGCCGCTGTTCCCACCCAGCCTGCAGCGAAACATCGGACAAAGCACTAGGCACGGCCAAAAGGCGCTTTCTCGCTTCCCAGGCTAAGAGAAGCACTTTCCGTGCTGCAAACAGCTTCTCTGTTGTGGAGAGCTCGGAAACAGCGCCTAGCCGCTGTTCCCAGCCAGCCTGCAGCGTGCAGCCTGCGAGAGCACTAAGCGCGGCCAAAAGGCGCTTTCTCGCTTCCCAGACTATGAGAAGCACTTTCAGTGCTGCAAACAGCTTCTCTGCTTGTGGAGAGCTCGGAAACAGCGCCTAGCCGCTGTTCCCAGCCAGCCTGCAGCGTGCAAACTCCGAGGTCACTAGGCGCGGCCAAAAGGCGCTTTCTCGCTTCCCAGGCTAAGAGAAGCACTTTCCGTGCTGCAAACAGCTTCTCTGCTTGTGGAGAGCTTGGAAAACGCGCCTAGGTGCTGTTCGGAGCAGCCTGCTGCGAAACGCCGAGAAAGCACTAGGCACGGCCAAAAGGCGCTTTCTTGCTTCCCAGGCTAAGAGAAGCACTTTCCGTGCTGCAAACAGCTTCTCTGCTTGTGGAGAGCTCGGAAACCGCGCCTAGCCGCCCTTCCCAGCCAGCCTGCAGCGTGCAGCCTCCGAGAGCACTAGGCGCGGACAAAAGGGGCTTTCTCGCTTCCCAGGCTAAGAGAAGCACTTTCCGTGCTGCAAACAGCTTCTCTGCTTATGGAGAGCTCGGAAACAGCGCCTAGCCACTGCTCGCAGCCAGCCTGCAGCGTGCAGCCTCCGAGAGCACTAGGCGCGGCCAAAAGGCGCTATCTCGCTTCCCAGGATAAGAGAAGCACTTTCCATGCTGCAAACAGCTCCTCTGCTTGTGGAGAGCTCGGAAACCGCGCCTAGCCGCTGTTCGCAGCCAGCCTGCTGCGAAACGCCGGAGAAAGCACTAGGCACGGCCAAAAGGCGCTTTCTCGCTTCCCAGGCTAAGAGAAGCATTTTCCGTGCTGCAAACAGCTTCTCTGCTTGTGGAAAGCTCGGAAACAGCGCCTAGCCGCTGTTCGCAGCCAGCCTGCAGCGTGCAGCCTCCGGGAGCACTAGGCGCGACAAAAAAACGCTTTCTCGCTTCCCAGGCTAAGAGAAGCACTTTCCGTGCTGCAAACAGCTTCTCTGCTTGTGGAGAGCTCGGAAACCGCGCCTAGACGCTGTTCGCAGCCAGCCTGCCGCGTGTAGCCTCCGACAGCACTAGGCGCGGCCAAAAGGCGCTTTCTCGCTTCCCAGGCTAAGAGAAGCACTTTCCGTGCTGCAAACAGCTTCTCTGCTTGTGGAGAGCTCGGAAACAGCGCCCAGCCGCTGTTCCCACCCAGCCTGCAGCGAAACATCGGACAAAGCACTAGGCACGGCCAAAAGGCGCTTTCTCGCTTCCCAGGCTAAGAGAAGCACTTTCCGTGCTGCAAACAGCTTCTCTGCTTGTGGAGAGCTCGGAAACCGCGCCTAGCCGCCCTTCCCAGCCAGCCTGCAGCGTGCAGCCTCCGAGAGCACTAGGCGCGGACAAAAGGGGCTTTCTCGCTTCCCAGGCTAAGAGAAGCACTTTCCGTGCTGCAAACAGCTTCTCTGCTTATGGAGAGCTCGGAAACAGCGCCTAGCCACTGCTCGCAGCCAGCCTGCAGCGTGCAGCCTCCGAGAGCACTAGGCGCGGCCAAAAGGCGCTATCTCGCTTCCCAGGATAAGAGAAGCACTTTCCATGCTGCAAACAGCTCCTCTGCTTGTGGAGAGCTCGGAAACCGCGCCTAGCCGCTGTTCGCAGCCAGCCTGCTGCGAAACGCCGGAGAAAGCACTAGGCACGGCCAAAAGGCGCTTTCTCGCTTCCCAGGCTAAGAGAAGCATTTTCCGTGCTGCAAACAGCTTCTCTGCTTGTGGAAAGCTCGGAAACAGCGCCTAGCCGCTGTTCGCAGCCAGCGTGCAGCGTGCAGCCTCCGGGAGCACTAGGCGCGACAAAAAAACGCTTTCTCGCTTCCCAGGCTAAGAGAAGCACTTTCCGTGCTGCAAACAGCTTCTCTGGTTGTGGAGAGCTCGGAAACCGCGCCTAGACGCTGCTCGCAGCCAGCCTGCCGCGTGCAGCCTCCGACAGCACTAGGCGCGGCCAAAAGGCGCTTTCTCGCTTCCCAGGCTAAGAGAAGCACTTTCCGTGCTGCAAACAGCTTCTCTGCTTGTGTAGAGCTCCGAAACAGCGCCTAGCCGCTGTTCCCAGCCAGCCTGCAGCGAGCAGCCTGCGAGAGCACTAGGCGCGGCCAAAAGGCGCTTTCTCGCTTCCCAGGCTAAGAGAAGCACTTTCCGTGCTGCAAAAAGCTTCTCTGCTTGTGGAGAGCTCGGAACCTGCCCCTAGCCTCTGTTCGCAGCCAGCCTGCTGGGTACCGCCGGACAAAGCACTACGCGCGGCCAAAAGGCGCTTTCTCGCTTCCCAGGCTAAGAGAAGCACTTTCCGTGCTGCAAACAGCTTCTCTGCTTGTGGAGAGCTAGGAAACCGCGCCGAGCCGCTGTTCCCAGCCAGCCTGCAGCGTGCAGCCTCCGAGAGCACTAGGCGCGGCCAAAAGGCGCTTTCTCGCTTCCCAGGCTAAGAGAAGCACTTTCCGTGCTGCAAACAGCTTCTCTGCTTGAGGAGAGCTCGGAAACAGCGCCTAGCCGCTGTTCGCAGCCAGCCTGCAGCGTGCAGCCTCCGAGAGCACTAGGCGCGGCCAAAAGGGGCTTTCTCGCTTCCCAGGCTAAGAGAATCACTTTCCGTGCTGCAAACAGCTTCTCTGCTTGTGGAGAGCTCGGAAACAGCGCCTAGCCGCTGTTCCCAGCCAGCCTGCAGCGAACCGCCGGACAAAGCACTAGGCGCGGCCAAAAGGCGCTTTCTCGCTTCCCAGGCTAAGAGAAGCACTTTCCGTGCTGCAAACAGCTTCTCTGCTTATGGAGAGCTCGGAAACAGCGCCTAGCCGCTGTTCGCAGCCAGCCTGCAGCGTGCAACCTCCGAGAGCACTATGCACGGCCAAAAGGCGCTTTCTCGCTTCCCAGGCTAAGAGAAGCACTTTCCGTGCTGCAAACAGCTTCTCTGCTTGTGGAGAGCTCGGAAACAGCACCTAGCCGCTATTCCCAGTCAGACTGCAGCGTGCAGCCTCCGAGAGCACTAGGCGCGGTCAAAAGGCGCTTTCTCGCTTCCCAGGCTAAGAGAAGCACTTTCCGTGCTGCAAACAGCTTCTCTGCTTGTGGAGAGCTCGGAAACAGCGCCTAGCCGCTGTTCCCAGCTAGCCTGCAGCGTGCAGCCTCCGAGGGAACTAGGCGCGGCCAAAAAACGCTTTCTCGCTTCCCAGGCTAAGAGAAGCACTTTCCGTGCTGCAAACAGCTTCTCTGCTTGTGGTGAGCTAAGAAACAGCGCCTAGCCACTGCTCGCAGGCAGCCTGCAGCGTGCAGACTCCGAGAGCACTAGGCGCGGCCAAAAGGCGCTTTCTCGCTTCCCAGGCTAAGAGAAGCACTTACCGTGCTGCAAACAGCTTCTCTGCTTGTGGAGAGCTTGGAAAACGCGCCTAGCTGCTGTTCGCAGCAGCATGCTGCTAAACGCCGAGAAAGCACTAGGCGCGGCCAAAAGGCGCTTTCTCGCTTCCCAGGCTAAGAGAAGCACTTTCCGTGCTGCAAACAGCTTCTCTGCTTATGGAGAGCTCGGAAACAGCGCCTAGCCACTGCTCGCAGCCAGCCTGCAGCGTGCAGCCTCCGAGAGCACTAGGCGCGGCCAAAAGGCGCTATCTCGCTTCCCAGGATAAGAGAAGCACTTTCCATGCTGCAAACAGCTCCTCTGCTTGTGGAGAGCTCGGAAACCGCGCCTAGCCGCTGTTCGCAGCCAGCCTGCTGCGAAACGCCGGAGAAAGCACTAGGCACGGCCAAAAGGCGCTTTCTCGCTTCCCAGGCTAAGAGAAGCATTTTCCGTGCTGCAAACAGCTTCTCTGCTTGTGGAAAGCTCGGAAACAGCGCCTAGCCGCTGTTCGCAGCCAGCCTGCAGCGTGCAGCCTCCGGGAGCACTAGGCGCGACAAAAAAACGCTTTCTCGCTTCCCAGGCTAAGAGAAGCACTTTCCGTGCTGCAAACAGCTTCTCTGCTTGTGGAGAGCTCGGAAACCGCGCCTAGACGCTGTTCGCAGCCAGCCTGCCGCGTGCAGCCTCCGACAGCACTAGGCGCGGCCAAAAGGCGCTTTCTCGCTTCCCAGGCTAAGAGAAGCACTTTCCGTGCTGCAAACAGCTTCTCTGCTTGTGGAGAGCTCGGAAACAGCGCCCAGCCGCTGTTCCCACCCAGCCTGCAGCGAAACATCGGACAAAGCACTAGGCACGGCCAAAAGGCGCTTTCTCGCTTCCCAGGCTAAGAGAAGCACTTTCCGTGCTGCAAACAGCTTCTCTGCTTGTGGAGAGCTCGGAAACCGCGCCTAGCCGCCCTTCCCAGCCAGCCTGCAGCGTGCAGCCTCCGAGAGCACTAGGCGCGGACAAAAGGGGCTTTCTCGCTTCCCAGGCTAAGAGAAGCACTTTCCGTGCTGCAAACAGCTTCTCTGCTTATGGAGAGCTCGGAAACAGCGCCTAGCCACTGCTCGCAGCCAGCCTGCAGCGTGCAGCCTCCGAGAGCACTAGGCGCGGCCAAAAGGCGCTATCTCGCTTCCCAGGATAAGAGAAGCACTTTCCATGCTGCAAACAGCTCCTCTGCTTGTGGAGAGCTCGGAAACAGCGCCTAGCCGCTGTTCGCAGCCAGCCTGCAGCGTGCAGCCTCCGGGAGCACTAGGCGCGACAAAAAAACGCTTTCTCGCTTCCCAGGCTAAGAGAAGCACTTTCCGTGCTGCAAACAGCTTCTCTGGTTGTGGAGAGCTCGGAAACCGCGCCTAGACGCTGTTCGCAGCCAGCCTGCCGCGTGCAGCCTCCGACAGCACTAGGCGCGGCCAAAAGGCGCTTTCTCGCTTCCCAGGCTAAGAGAAGCACTTTCCGTGCTGCAAACAGCTTCTCTGCTTGTGTAGAGCTCCGAAACAGCGCCTAGCCGCTGTTCCCAGCCAGCCTGCAGCGAGCAGCCTGCGAGACCACTAGGCGCGGCCAAAAGGCGCTTTCTCGCTTCCCAGGCTAAGAGAAGCACTTTCCGTGCTGCAAAAAGCTTCTCTGCTTGTGGAGAGCTCGGAAACTGCCCCTAGCCTCTGTTCGCAGCCAGCCTGCTGGGTACCGCCGGACAAAGCACTACGCGCGGCCAAAAGGCGCTTTCTCGCTTCCCAGGCTAAGAGAAGCACTTTCCGTGCTGCAAACAGCTTCTCTGCTTGTGGAGAGCTAGGAAACCGCGCCGAGCCGCTGTTCCCAGCCAGCCTGCAGCGTGCAGCCTCCGAGAGCACTAGGCGCGGCCAAAAGGCGCTTTCTCGCTTCCCAGGCTAAGAGAAGCACTTTCCGTGCTGCAAACAGCTTCTCTGCTTGAGGAGAGCTCGGAAACAGCGCCTAGCCGCTGTTCGCAGCCAGCCTGCAGCGTGCAGCCTCCGAGAGCACTAGGCGCGGCCAAAAGGGGCTTTCTCGCTTCCCAGGCTAAGAGAATCACTTTCCGTGCTGCAAACAGCTTCTCTGCTTGTGGAGAGCTCGGAAACAGCGCCTAGCCGCTGTTCCCAGCCAGCCTGCAGCGAACCGCCGGACAAAGCACTAGGCGCGGCCAAAAGGCGCTTTCTCGCTTCCCAGGCTAAGAGAAGCACTTTCCGTGCTGCAAACAGCTTCTCTGCTTATGGAGAGCTCGGAAACAGCGCCTAGCCGCTCTTCGCAGCCAGCCTGCAGCGTGCAACCTCCGAGAGCACTATGCACGGCCAAAAGGCGCTTTCTCGCTTCCCAGGCTAAGAGAAGCACTTTCCGTGCTGCAAACAGCTTCTCTGCTTGTGGAGAGCTCGGAAACAGCACCTAGCCGCTATTCCCAGTCAGACTGCAGCGTGCAGCCTCCGAGAGCACTAGGCGCGGTCAAAAGGCGCTTTCTCGCTTCCCAGGCTAAGAGAAGCACTTTCCGTGCTGCAAACAGCTTCTCTGCTTGTGGAGAGCTCGGAAACAGCGCCTAGCCGGTGTTCCCAGCTAGCCTGCAGCGTGCAGCCTCCGAGGGAACTAGGCGCGGCCAAAAAACGCTTTCTCGCTTCCCAGGCTAAGAGAAGCACTTTCCGTGCTGCAAACAGCTTCTCTGCTTGTGGTGAGCTAGGAAACAGCGCCTAGCCACTGCTCGCAGGCAGCCTGCAGCGTGCAGACTCCGAGAGCACTAGGCGCGGCCAAAAGGCGCTTTCTCGCTTCCCAGGCTAAGAGAAGCACTTACCGTGCTGCAAACAGCTTCTCTGCTTGTGGAGAGCTTGGAAAACGCGCCTAGCTGCTGTTCGCAGCAGCATGCTGCTAAACGCCGAGAAAGCACTAGGCGCGGCCAAAAGGCGCTTTCTCGCTTCCCAGGCTAAGAGAAGCACTTTCCGTGCTGCAAACAGCTTCTCTGCTTGTGGAGAGCTCCGAAACAGCGCCCAGCCGCTGTTCCCAGCCAGCCTGCACCGTGCAGCCTGCGAGAGCACTAGGCGCGGCCAAAAGGCGCTTTCTCGCTTCCCAGGATAAGAGAAGCACTTTCCGTGCTGCAAACAGCTTCTCTGCTTGTGGAGAGCTTGGAAACCGCGCATAGCTGCTCTTCGCAGCCAGCCTGCTGCGAAACGCCGAGAAAGCACTAGGCACGGCCAAAAGGCGCTTTCTTGGTTCTCAGGCTAAGAGAAGCACTTTCCGTGCTGCAAACAGCTTCTCTGCTTGTGGAGAGTTCGGAAACCGCGCCTAGGCGCTGCTCACAGCCAGCCTGCAGCGTGCAGCCTCCGAGAGCACTAGGCGCGGCCAAAAGGCGCTTTCTCGCTTCCCAGGCTAAGAGAAGCACTTTCCGTGCTGCAAACAGCTTCTCTGCTTGTGGAGAGCTCGGAAACAGCGCCTAGCCGCTGTTCCCAGCCAGTCTGCAGCGTTCCGCCGGACAAAGCACTAGGCGCGGCCAAAAGGCGCTTTCTCGCTTCCCAGGCTAAGAGAAGCACTTTCCGTGCTGCAAACAGCTTCTCTGCTTGTGGAGAGCTCGGAAACCGCGCCTAGACGCTGCTCGCAGCCAGCCTGCAGCGAGCAGCCTCCGAGAGCACTAGGTGTGGCCAAAAGGCGCTTTCTCGCTTCTCAGGATAAGAGAAGCACTTTCCGTGCTGCAAACAGCTTCTCTGCTTGTGGAGAGCTCGGAAACCGCGCCTTACCGCTGTTCGCAGCCAGCCTGCTGCGAAACGCGGGAGAAAGCACTAGGCACGGCCAAAAGGCGCTTTCTCGCTTCCCAGGCTAAGAGAAGCACTTTCCGTGCTGCAAACAGCTTCTCTGCTTGTGTAGAGCTCCGAAACAGCGCCTAGCCGCTGTTCCCAGCCAGCCTGCAGCGAGCAGCCTGCGAGAGCACTAGGCGCGGCCAAAAGGCGCTTTCTCGCTTCCCAGGCTAAGAGAAGCACTTTCCGTGCTGCAAAAAGCTTCTCTGCTTGTGGAGAGCTCGGAAACTGCCCCTAGCCTCTGTTCGCAGCCAGCCTGCTGGGTACCGCCGGACAAAGCACTACGCGCGGCCAAAAGGCGCTTTCTCGCTTCCCAGGCTAAGAGAAGCACTTTCCGTGCTGCAAACAGCTTCTCTGCTTGTGGAGAGCTAGGAAACCGCGCCGAGCCGCTGTTCCCAGCCAGCCTGCAGCGTGCAGCCTCCGAGAGCACTAGGCGCGGCCAAAAGGCGCTTTCTCGCTTCCCAGGCTAAGAGAAGCACTTTCCGTGCTGCAAACAGCTTCTCTGCTTGAGGAGAGCTCGGAAACAGCGCCTAGCCGCTCTTCGCAGCCAGCCTGCAGCGTGCAGCCTCCGAGAGCACTAGGCGCGGCCAAAAGGGGCTTTCTCGCTTCCCAGGCTAAGAGAATCACTTTCCGTGCTGCAAACAGCTTCTCTGCTTGTGGAGAGCTCGGAAACAGCGCCTAGCTGCTGTTCGCAGCCAGCCTGCTGCGAAACGCCGAGAAAGCACTAGGCACGGCCAAAAGGCGCTTTCTTGCTTCTCAGGCTAAGAGAAGCGCTTTCCGTGCTGCAAACAGCTTCTCTGCTTGTGGAGAGCTCGGAAACAGCGCCTAGCCGCTGTTCGCAGCCAGCCTGCAGCGTGCAGCCTTCGAGAGCACTAGGCGCGGACAAAAGGCGCTTTCTCGCTTCCCAGGCTAAGAGAAGCACTTTCCGTGCTGCAAACAGCTTCTCTGCTTGTGGAGAGCTTGGAAACCGCGCCTAGCTGGTGTTCGCCGCCAGCCTGCTGAGAAACGCCGAGAAATCACTAGGCACGGCCAAAAGGAGCTTTCTCGCTTCCCAGGCTAAGAGAAGCACTTTCCGTGCTGCAAACAGCTTCTCTGCTTGTGGAGAGCTCGGAAACAGCGCCTAGCCGCTATTCCCAGGCAGACTGCAGCGTGCAGCCTCCGAGATCACTAGGCACAGCCAAAAAGGCGCTTTCTCGCTTCCCATGCTAAGAGAAGCACTTTCCGTGCTGCAAACAGCTTCTCTGCTTGTGGAGAGCTCGGAAACAGCGCCTAGCCGCTGTTCCCAGCCAGCCTGCAGCGTGCAGCCTCCGAGAGAACTAGGCGCGGCCAAAAAACGCTTTCTCGCTTCCCAGGCTAAGAGAAGCACTTTCCGTGCTGCAAACAGCTTCTCTGCTTGTGGAGAGCTAGGAAACCGCGCCTAGCCACTGCTCGCAGCCAGCCTGCAGCGTGCAGCCTCCGACAGCACTAGGCGCGGCCAAAAGGCGCTTTCTCGCTTCCCAGGCTAAGAGAAGCACTTTCCGTGCTGCAAACAGCTTCTCTGCTTGTGGAGAGCTTGGAAACTGCGCCTAGCTGCTGTTCGCAGCCAGCCTGCTGCGAAACGCCGAGAAAGCACTAGGCACGGCCAAAAGGCGCTTTCTTGCTTCTCAGGCTAACAGAAGTGCTTTCCGTGCTGCAAACAGCTTCTCTGCTTGTGGAGAGTTCGGAAACCGCGCCTAGGCGCTGCTCACAGCCAGCCTGCAGCGTGCAGCCTCCGAGAGCACTAGGCGCGGCCAAAAGGCGCTTTCTCGCTTCCCAGGCTAAGAGAAGCACTTTCCGTGCTGCAAACAGCTTCTCTGCTTCTGGAGAGCTTGGAAACCGCGCCTAGCTGGTGTTCGCCGCCAGCCTGCTGAGAAACGCCGAGAAATCACTAGGCACGGCCAAAAGGAGCTTTCTCGCTTCCCAGGCTAAGAGAAGCACTTTCCGTGCTGCAAACAGCTTCTCTGCTTGTGGAGAGCTCGGAAACAGCGCCTAGCCGCTATTCCCAGCCAGCCTGCAGCGTGCAGCCTCCGAGAGAACTAGGCGCGGCCAAAAAACGCTTTCTCGCTTCCCAGGCTAAGAGAAGCACTTTCCGTGCTGCAAACAGCTTCTCTGCTTGTGGAGAGCTAGGAAACCGCGCCTAGCCACTGCTCGCAGCCAGCCTGCAGCGTGCAGCCTCCGACAGCACTAGGCGCGGCCAAAAGGCGCTTTCTCGCTTCCCAGGCTAAGAGAAGCACTTTCCGTGCTGCAAACAGCTTCTCTGCTTGTGGAGAGCTTGGAAACTGCGCCTAGCTGCTGTTCGCAGCCAGCCTGCTGCGAAACGCCGAGAAAGCACTAGGCACGGCCAAAAGGCGCTTTCTTGCTTCTCAGGCTAAGAGAAGTGCTTTCCGTGCTGCAAACAGCTTCTCTGCTTGTGGAGAGTTCGGAAACCGCGCCTAGGCGCTGCTCACAGCCAGCCTGCAGCGTGCAGCCTCCGAGAGCACTAGGCGCGGCCAAAAGGCGCTTTCTCGCTTCCCAGGCTAAGAGAAGCACTTTCCGTGCTGCAAAAAGCTTCTCTGCTTGTGCAGAGTTCGGAATGAGCGCCTAGCCGCTGTACCCAGCTAGGCTGTAGCGTACCGCCGGACAAAGCACTAGGCGCGGCCAAAAGGGGCTTTCTCGCTTCCCAGGCTAAGAGAAGCACTTTCCGTGCTGCAAACAGCTTCTCTGCTTATGGAGAGCTTGGAAACAGCGCGTAGCCGTTGTTCGAAGCCAGCCTGCAGCGTGCAGCCTCCGAGAGCACTAGGCGCGGCCAAAAGGCGCTTTCTCGCTTCCCAGGATAAGAGAAGCACTTTCCGTGCTGCAAACAGCTTCTCTGCTTGTGGAGTACTCGGAAACAGCGCCTAGCCGCTGTTCCCAGCCAGCCTGCAGCGTGCAGCCTCCGAGAGCACTATGTGTGGCCAAAAGGCGCTTTCTCGCTTCTCAGGATGAGAGAAGCACTTTCCGTGCTGCAAACAGCTTCTCTGCTTGTGGAGAGCTCGGAAACAGCCCCTAGCCGCTGTTCGCAGCCAGCCTGCAGCGTGCAGCCTGCGAGAGCACTAGGCGCGGCCAAAAGGCGCTTTCTCGCTTCCCAGGCTAAGAGAAGCACTTTCCGTGCTGCAAACAGCTTCTCTGGTTGTGGAGAGCTCGGAAACCGCGCCTAGCCGCTGTTCGCAGCCAGCATGCTGCGTACCGACGAACAAAGCACTAGGCACGGCCAAAAGGCGCTTTCTCGCTTCCCAGGCTAAGAGAAGCACTTTCCGTGCTCTAAACAGCTTCTCTGCTTGTGGAGAGCTCGGAAACCGCGCCTAGCCGCTGTTCCCAGCCAGCCTGCAGCGTGCAGCTTCCGAGAGCACTAGGCGTGGCCAAAAGGCGCTTTCTCGCTTCCCAGGCTAAGAGAAGCACTTTCCGTGCTGCAAACAGCTTCTCTGCTTGTGGAGAGCTCGGAAACCGCGCCTAGCCGCTGCTCACAGCCAGCCTGCAGCGTGCAGCCTCCGAGAGCACTAGGCGCTGCCAAAAGGCGCTTTCTCGCTTCCCAGGCTAAGAGAAGCACTTTCCGTGCTGCAAACAGCTTGTCTGCTTGTGGAGAGCTCGGAAACAGCGCCTAGCCGCTGTTCCCAGCCAGCCTGCACCGTGCAGCCTGCGAGAGCACTAGGCGCGGCCAAAAGGCGCTTTCTCGCTTCCCAGGCTAAGAGAAGCACTTTCCGTGCTGCAAACAGCTTCTCTGCTTGTGGAGAGCTCGGAAACAGCCCCTAGCCGCTGTTCGCAGCCAGCCTGCTGCGTACCGCCGGACAAAGCACTAGGCGCGGCCAAAAGGCGCTTTCTCGCTTCCCAGGCTAAGAGAAGCACTTTCCGTGCTGCAAACAGCTTCTCTGCTTGTGGAGAGCTCGGAAACAGCCCCTAGCCGCTGTTCGCAGCCAGCCTGCAGCGTGCAGCCTCCGAGAGCACTAGGCGCGGACAAAAGGGGCTTTCTCGCTTCCCAGGCTAAGAGAAGCACTTTCCGTGCTGCAAACAGCTTCTCTGCTTGTGGAGAGCTCGGAAACAGCGCCTAGACGCTGTTCCTCGGCCGCCTGCAGCGTGCAGCCTCCGAGAGCACTATGCGCGGCCTAAAGGCGCTTTCTCGCTTCCCAGGATAAGAGAAGCACTTTCCGTGCTGCAAACAGCTTCTCTGCTTGTGGAGAGCTTGGAAAACGCGCCTAGGTGCTGTTCGGAGCAGCCTGCTGCTAAACGCCGAGAAAGCACTAGGCACGGCCAAAAGGCGCTTTCTTGCTTCCCAGGCTAAGAGAAGCACTTTCCGTGCTGCAAACAGCTTCTCTGCTTGTGCAGAGCTCGGAAACAGCGCCTAGCCGCTGTTCCCAGCCAGCCTGCAGCGTGCAGCCTCCGAGAGCACTAGGCGCGGACAAAAGGGGCTTTCTCGCTTCCCAGGCTAAGAGAAGCACTTTCCGTGCTGCAAACAGCTTCTCTGCTTGTGGAGAGCTCGGAAACAGCGCCTAGCCGCTGTTCCCAGCCAGCCTGCAGCGTGCAGCCTCCGAGAGAACTAGGCGCGGCCAAAAAACGCTTTCTCGCTTCCCAGGCTAAGAGAAGCACTTTCCGTGCTGCAAACAGCTTCTCTGCTTGTGGAGAGCTCGGAAACAGCGCCTAGCCGCTGTTCCTAGCAAGACTGCAGCGTGCAGCCTGCGAGAGCTCTAGGCGCGGCCAAAATGCGCTTTCTCGCTTCCCAGGCTAAGAGAAGCACTTTCCGTGCTGCAAACAGCTTCTCTGCTTGTGGAAAGCTCGGAAACAGCCCCTAGCCGCTGTTCCCAGCGAGCCTGCAGCGTGCAGCCTCCGGGAGAACTAGGCGCGGCAAAAAAACGCTTTCTCGCTTCCCATGCTAAGAGAAGCACTTTCCGTGCTGCAAACAGCTTCTCTGCTTGTGGAGAGCTCGGAAGCAGCGCCTAACCGCTGTTCGCAGCCAGCCTGAAGCGTGCAGCCTCCGACAGCACTAGGCGAGGCCAAAAGGCGCTTTCTCGCTTCCCAGGCTAAGAGAAGCACTTTCCGTGCTGCAAACAGCTTCTCTGCTTGTGGAGAGCTCGGAAACAGCGCCCAGCCGCTGTTCCCACCCAGCCTGCAGCGAAACATCGGACAAAGCACTAGGCACGGCCAAAAGGCGCTTTCTCGCTTCCCAGGGTAAGAGAAGCACTTTCCGTGCTGCAAACAGCTTCTCTGCTTGTGGAGAGCCCGGAAACCGTGCCTAGCTGCTGTTCGCAACCAGCCTGCAGCGTGCAGCTTCTGAGAGCACTAGGTGTGGCCAAAAGGCGCTTTCTCGCTTCTCAGGGTAAGAGAAGCACTTTCCGTGCTGCAAACAGCTTCTCTGCTTGTGTAGAGCTCGGAAACAGCGCCTAGCCGCTGTTCCCAGCCAGCCTGCAGCGTGCAGCCTGCGAGAGCACTAAGCGCGGCCAAAAGGCGCTTTCTCGCTTCCCAGACTATGAGAAGCACTTTCAGTGCTGCAAACAGCTTCTCTGCTTGTGGAGAGCTCGGAAACAGCGCCTAGCCGCTGTTCCCAGCCAGCCTGCAGCGTGCAAACTCCGAGGTCACTAGGCGCGGCCAAAAGGCGCTTTCTCGCTTCCCAGGCTAAGAGAAGCACTTTCCGTGCTGCAAACAGCTTCTCTGCATGTGGAGAGCTTGGAAACCGTGCCTAGCCACTGCTCGCAGCCAGCCTGCCGCGTGGAGCCTCCGACAGCACTAGGCGCGGCCAAAAGGCGCTTTCTCGCTTCCCAGGCTAAGAGAAGCACTTTCCGTGCTGCAAACAGCTTCTCTGCTTGTGGAGAGCTCGGAAACAGCGCCCAGCCGCTGTTCCCAGCCAGCCTGCAGCGAAACATCGGACAAAGCACTAGGCACGGCCAAACGGCGCTTTCTCGCTTCCCAGGCTAAGAGAAGCACTTTCCGTGCTGCAAACAGCTTCTCTGCTTGTGGAGAGCTCGGAAACAGCGCCTAGCCGCTGTTTCCAGCCAGCCTGCAGCGAAACATCGGAAAAAGCACTAGGCACGGCCAAAAGGCGCTTTCTCGCTTCCCAGGCTAAGAGAAGCACTTTCCGTGCGGCAAACAACTTCTCTGCTTGTGGAGAGCTCGGAAACAGCACCTAGCCGCTGTTCGCAGCCAGCCTGCCTCGTGCAGCCTCCGAGAGCATTAGGTGTGGTCAAAAGGGGCTTTCTCGCTTCCCAGGCTAAGAGAAGCACTTTCCGTGCTGCAAACAGCTTCTCTGCTTGTGGAAATCTTGGAAAACGCGCCTAGGTGCTGTTCGGAGCAGCCTGCTGCGAAACGCCGAGAAAGCACTAGGCACGGCCAAAAGGCGCTTTCTTGCTTCCCAGGCTAAGAGAAGCACTTTCCGTGCTGCAAACAGCTTCTCTGCTTGTGGAGAGCTCGGAAACCGCGCCTAGCCGCCCTTCCCAGCCAGCCTGCAGCGTGCAGCCTCCGAGAGCACTAGGCGCGGACAAAAGGGGCTTTCTCGCTTCCCAGGCTAAGAGAAGCACTTTCCGTGCTGCAAAGAGCTTCTCTGCTTATGGAGAGCTCGGAAACAGCGCCTAGCCACTGCTCGCAGCCAGCCTGCAGCGTGCAGCCTACGAGAGCACTAGGCGCGGCCAAAAGGCGCTATCTCGCTCCCCAGGCTAAGAGAAGCACTTTCCATGCTGCAAACAGCTTCTCTGCATGTGGAGAGCTCGGAAACCGCGCCTAGCCGCTGTTCGCAGCCAGCCTGCTGCGAAAAGCCGGAGAAAGCACTAGGCACGGCCAAAAGGCGCTTTCTCGCTTCCCAGGCTAAGAGAAGCACTTTCCGTGCTGCAAACAGCTTCTCTGCTTGTGGAGAGCTCGGAAAGAGCACCTAGCCGCTGTTCCCGGCCAGCCTGCAGCGTGCAGCCTCCGAGAGCACTAGGCGAGGCCAAAAGGCGCTTTCTCGCTTCCCAGGCTAAGAGAAGCACTTTCCGTGCTGCAAAGAGCTTCTCTGCTTGTGGAGAGTTCGGAAACCGCGCCTAGCCGCTGCTCACAGCCAGCCTGCAGCGTGCAGCCTCCGAGAGCATAAGGCGCGGCCAAAAGGCGCTTTCTCGCTTCCCAGGCTAAGAGAAGCACTTTCCGTGCTGCAAACAGCTTCTCTGCTTGTGGAGAGCTCCGGAACAGCGCCCAGCCGCTGATCCCAGCCAGCCTGCACCGTGCAGCCTGCGAGAGCACTAGGCGCGGCCAAAAGGCGCTTTCTCGCTTCCCAGGATAAGAGAAGCACTTTCCGTGCTGCAAACAGCTTCTCTGCTTGTGGAGAGCTTGGAAACCGCGCATAGCTGCTCTTCGCAGCCAGCCTGCTGCGAAACGCCGAGAAAGCACTAGGCACGGCCAAAAGGCGCTTTCTTGGTTCTCAGGCTAAGAGAAGCACTTTCCGTGCTGCAAACAGCTTCTCTGCTTGTAGAGAGTTCGGAAACCGCGCCTAGGCGCTGCTCACAGGCAGCCTGCAGCGTGCAGCCTCCGAGAGGACTAGGCGCGGCCAAAAGGCGCTTTCTCGCTTCCCAGGCTAAGAGAAGCACTTTCCGTGCTGCAAACAGCTTCTCTGCTTGTGGAGAGCTCGGAAACAGCGCCTAGCCGCTGTTCCCAGCCAGTCTGCAGCGTTCCGCCGGACAAAGCGCTAGGCGCGGCCAAAAGGCGCTTTCTCGCTTCCCAGGCTAAGAGAAGCACTTTCCGTGCTGCAAACAGCTTCTCTGCTTGTGGAGAGCTCGGAAACCGCGCCTAGACGCTGCTCGCAGCCAGCCTGCAGCGAGCAGCCTCCGAGAGCACTAGGCGCGGCCAAAAGGCGCTTTCTCGCTTCTCAGGATAAGAGAAGCACTTTCCGTGCTGCAAACAGCTTCTCTGCTTGTGGAGAGCTCGGAAACCGCGCCTAGCCGCTGTTCGCAGCCAGCCTGCTGCGAAACGCGGGAGAAAGCACTATGCACGGCCAAAAGGCGCTTTCTCGCTTCCCAGGCTAAGAGAAGCACTTTCCGTGCTGCAAACAGCTTCTCTGCTTGTGGAAAGCTCGGAAACAGCGCCTAGCCGCTGTTGCCAGCCAGCCTGCAGCGTGCAGCCTCCGGGAGCACTAGGCGGGGCAAAAAAACGCTTTCTCGCTTCCCAGGCTAAGAGAAGCACTTTCCGTGCTGCAAACAGCTTCTCTGCTTGTGGAGAGCTCCGAAACAGCGCCCAGCCGCTGATCCCAGCCAGCCTGCACCGTGCAGCCTGCGAGAGCACTAGGCGCGGCCAAAAGGCGCTTTCTCGCTTCCCAGGATAAGAGAAGCACTTTCCGTGCTGCAAACAGCTTCTCTGCTTGTGGAGAGCTTGGAAACCGCGCATAGCTGCTCTTCGCAGCCAGCCTGCTGCGAAACGCCGAGAAAGCACTAGGCACGGCCAAAAGGCGCTTTCTTGGTTCTCAGGCTAAGAGAAGCACTTTCCGTGCTGCAAACAGCTTCTCTGCTTGTAGAGAGTTCGGAAACCGCGCCTAGGCGCTGCTCACAGGCAGCCTGCAGCGTGCAGCCTCCGAGAGGACTAGGCGCGGCCAAAAGGCGCTTTCTCGCTTCCCAGGCTAAGAGAAGCACTTTCCGTGCTGCAAACAGCTTCTCTGCTTGTGGAGAGCTCGGAAACAGCGCCTAGCCGCTGTTCCCAGCCAGTCTGCAGCGTTCCGCCGGACAAAGCACTAGGCGCGGCCAAAAGGCGCTTTCTCGCTTCCCAGGCTAAGAGAAGCACTTTCCGTGCTGCAAACAGCTTCTCTGCTTGTGGAGAGCTCGGAAACCGCGCCTAGACGCTGCTCGCAGCCAGCCTGCAGCGAGCAGCCTCCGAGAGCACTAGGTGTGGCCAAAAGGCGCTTTCTCGCTTCTCAGGATAAGAGAAGCACTTTCCGTGCTGCAAACAGCTTCTCTGCTTGTGGAGAGCTCGGAAACCGCGCCTAGCCGCTGTTCGCAGCCAGCCTGCTGCGAAACGCGGGAGAAAGCACTATGCACGGCCAAAAGGCGCTTTCTCGCTTCCCAGGCTAAGAGAAGCACTTTCCGTGCTGCAAACAGCTTCTCTGCTTGTGGAAAGCTCGGAAACAGCGCCTAGCCGCTGTTGCCAGCCAGCCTGCAGCGTGCAGCCTCCGGGAGCACTAGGCGGGGCAAAAAAACGCTTTCTCGCTTCCCAGGCTAAGAGGAGCACTTTCCGTGCTGCAAACAGCTTCTCTGCTTGTGGAGAGCTCGGAAACCGCGCCTAGGCACTGTTCGCAGCCAGCCTGCAGCGTGCAGCTTCCGAGAGCACTAGGTGTGGCCAAAAGGCGCTTTCTCGCTTCTCAGGATAAGAGAAGCACTTTCCGTGCTGCAAAAAGCTTCTCTGCTTGTGGAGAGCTCGGAAACTGCCCCTAGCCTCTGTTCGCAGCCAGCCTGCTGGGTACCGCCGGACAAAGCACTACGCGCGGCCAAAAGGCGCTTTCTTGCTTCTCAGGCTAAGAGAAGCGCTTTCCGTGCTGCAAACAGCTTCTCTGCTTGTGGAGAGTTCGGAAACCGCGCCTAGGCGCTGCTCACAGCCAGCCTGCAGCGTGCAGCCTCCGAGAGCACTAGGCGCGGCCAAAAGGCGCTTTCTCGCTTCCCAGGATAAGAGAAGCACTTTCCGTGCTGCAAACAGCTTCTCTGCTTGTGGAGAGCTTGGAAAACGCGCCTAGCTGCTGTTCGCAGCAGCATGCTGCTAAACGCCGAGAAAGCACTAAGCACGGCCAAAAGGCGCTTTCTTGGTTCTCAGGCTAAGAGAAGCACTTTCCGTGCTGCAAACAGCTTCTCTGCTTGTGGAGAGTTCGGAAACCGCGCCTAGGCGCTGCTCACAGCCAGCCTGCAGCGTGCAGCCTCCGAGAGCACTAGGCGCGGCCAAAAGGCGCTTTCTCGCTTCCCAGGCTAAGAGAAGCACTTTCCGTGCTGCAAACAGCTTCTCTGCTTGTGGAGAGCTCGGAAACCGCGCCTAGCCGCTGTTCGCAGCCAGCCTGCTGCGAAACGCGGGAGAAAGCACTAGGCACGGCCAAAAGGCGCTTTCTCGCTTCCCAGGCTAAGAGAAGCACTTTCCGTGCTGCAAACAGCTTCTCTGCTTGTGGAAAGCTCGGAAACAGCGCCTAGCCGCTGTTGCCAGCCAGCCTGCAGCGTGCAGCCTCCGAGAGCACAAGGCGAGGCAAAAAAACGCTTTCTCGCTTCCCAGGCTAAGAGGAGCACTTTCCGTGCTGCAAACAGCTTCTCTGCTTGTGGAGAGCTCGGAAACCGCGCCTAGGCACTGTTCGCAGCCAGCCTGAAGCGTGCAGCCTCCGAGAGCACTAGGTGTGACCAAAAGGCGCTTTCTCGCTTCTCAGGAGAAGAGAAGCACTTTCCGTGCTGCAAACAGCTTCTCTGCTTGTGGAAAGCTCGGAAACAGACCCTAGCCGCTGTTCGCAGCCAGCCTGCTGCGTACCGCCGGACAAAGCACTAGGCGCGGCCAAAAGGCGCTTTCTCGCTTCCCAGGCTAAGAGAAGCACTTACCGTGCTGCAAACAGCTTCTCTGCTTGTGGAAAGCTCGGAAACAGCGCCTAGCCGCTGTTGCCAGCCAGCCTGCAGCGTGCAGCCTCCGAGAGCACTAGGTGTGGCCAAAAGGCGCTTTCTCGCTTCTCAGGATAAGAGAAGCACTTTCCGTGCTGCAAACAGCTTCTCTGCTTGTGGAAAGCTCGGAAACTGCGCCTAGCCGCTGTTCGCAGCCAGCCTGCTGCGAAACGCGGGAGAAAGCACTAGGCACGGCCAAAAGGCGCTTTCTCGCTTCCCAGGCTAAGAGAAGCACTTTCCGTGCTGCAAACAGCTTCTCTGCTTGTGGAAAGCTCGGAAACAGCGCCTAGCCGCTGTTGCCAGCCAGCCTGCAGCGTGCAGCCTCCGGGAGCACTAGGCGGGGCAAAAAAACGCTTTCTCGCTTCCCAGGCTAAGAGGAGCACTTTCCGTGCTGCAAACAGCTTCTCTGCTTTTGGAGAGCTCGGAAACCGCGCCTAGGCACTGTTCGCAGCCAGCCTGCAGCGTGCAGCCTCCGAGAGCACTAGGTGTGGCCAAAAGGCGCTTTCTCGCTTCTCAGGATAAGAGAAGCACTTTCCGTGCTGCAAACAGCTTCTCTGCTTGTGTAGAGCTCCGAAACAGCGCCTAGCCGCTGTTCCCAGCCAGCCTGCAGCGAGCAGCCTGCGAGAGCACTAGGCGCGGCCAAAAGGCGCTTTCTCGCTTCCCAGGCTAAGAGAAGCACTTTCCGTGCTGCAAAAAGCTTCTCTGCTTGTGGAGAGCTCGGAAACTGCCCCTAGCCTCTGTTCGCAGCCAGCCTGCTGGGTACCGCCGGACAAAGCACTACGCGCGGCCAAAAGGCGCTTTCTCGCTTCCCAGGCTAAGAGAAGCACTTTCCGTGCTGCAAACAGCTTCTCTGCTTGTGGAGAGCTAGGAAACCGCGCCTAGCCACTGCTCGCAGCAGCATGCTGCTAAACGGCGAGAAAGCACTAAGCACGGCCAAAAGGCGCTTTCTTGGTTCTCAGGCTAAGAGAAGCACTTTCCGTGCTGCAAACAGCTTCTCTGCTTGTGGAGAGTTCGGAAACCGCGCCTAGGCGCTGCTCACAGCCAGCCTGCAGCGTGCAGCCTCCGAGAGCACTAGGCGCGGCCAAAAGGCGCTTTCTCGCTTCCCAGGCTAAGAGAAGCACTTTCCGTGCTGCAAACAGCTTCTCTGCTTGTGGAGAGCTCGGAAACCGCGCCTAGCCGCTGTTCGCAGCCAGCCTGCTGCGAAACGCGGGAGAAAGCACTAGGCACGGCCAAAAGGCGCTTTCTCGCTTCCCAGGCTAAGAGAAGCACTTTCCGTGCTGCAAACAGCTTCTCTGCTTGTGGAAAGCTCGGAAACAGCGCCTAGCCGCTGTTGCCAGCCAGCCTGCAGCGTGCAGCCTCCGAGAGCACTAGGCGGGGCAAAAAAACGCTTTCTCGCTTCCCAGGCTAAGAGGAGCACTTTCCGTGCTGCAAACAGCTTCTCTGCTTGTGGAGAGCTCGGAAACCGCGCCTAGGCACTGTTCGCAGCCAGCCTGCAGCGTGCAGCCTCCGAGAGCACTAGGTGTGGCCAAAAGGCGCTTTCTCGCTTCTCAGGATAAGAGAAGCACTTTCCGTGCTGCAAACAGCTTCTCTGCATGTGGAAAGCTCGGAAACAGCCCCTAGCCGCTGTTCCCAGCCAGCCTGCAGCGTGCAGCCTCCGAGAGCACTAGGCGCGGCAAAAAAACGCTTTCTCGCTTCCCAGGCTAAGAGAAGCACTTTCCGCGCTGCAAACACCTTCTCTGCTTGTGGAGAGCTCGGAAACAGCCCCTAGCCGCTGTTCGCAGCCAGCCTGCTGCGTACCGCCGGACAAAGCACTAGGCGCGGCCAAAAGGCGCTTTCTCGCTTCCCAGGCTAAGAGAAGCACTTACCGTGCTGCAAACAGCTTCTCTGCTTGTGGAGAGCTTGGAAAACGCGCCTAGCTGCTGTTCGGAGCAGCCTGCTGCTAAACGCCGAGAAAGCACTAGGCACGGCCAAAAGGCGCTTTCTTGCTTCCCAGGCTAAGAGAAGCACTTTCCGTGCTGCAAACAGCTTCTCTGCTTGTGCAGAGCTCGGAAACAGCGCCTAGCCGCTGTTCGCAGCCAGCCTGCAGCGTGCAGCCTCCGAGAGCACTAGGCGCGGACAAAAGGCGCTTTCTCGCTTCCCAGGATAAGAGAAGCACTTTCCGTGCTGCAAACAGCTTCTCTGCTTATGGAGAGCTCCGAAACCGCGCCTAGCCACTGCTCGTAGCCAGCCTGCAGCGTGCAGCCTCCGAGAGCACTAGGCGCGGCCAAAAGGCGCTTTCTCGCTTCCCAGGATAAGAGAAGCACTTTCCGTGCTGCAAACAGCTTCTCTGCTTGTGGAGAGCCCTGAAACAGCACCTAGCCGCTATTCCCAGTCAGCCTGCAGCGTGCAGCCTCCGAGGGCACGAGGCGCGGCCAAAAGGCGCTTTCTCGCTTCCCAGGCTAAGAGAAGCACTTTCCTTGCGGCAAACAGCTTCTCTGCTTGTGGAGAGCTCGGAAACAGCGCCTAGCCGCTGTTCCCAGCCAGCCTGCAGCGTGCAGCCTCCGAGAGAACTAGGCGCGGCCAAAAAACACTTTCACGCTTCCCAGGCTAAGAGAAGCACTTTCCGTGCTGCAAACAGCTTCTCTGCTTGTGGAGAGCTCGGAAACAGCGCCTAGCCGCTGTTCCTAGCAAGACTGCAGCGTGCAGCCTGCGAGAGCTCTAGGCGCGGCCAAAAGGCGCTTTCTCGCTTCCCAGGCTAAGAGAAGCACTTTCCGTGCTGCAAACAGGTTCTCTGTTTGTGGAGAGTATGGAAAACGCGCCTAGGTGCTGTTCGCAGCAGCCTGCTGCTAAACGCCGGCAAAGCACTAGGCACGGCCAAAAGGCGCTTTCTTGCTTCCCAGGCTAAGAGAAGCACTTTCCGTGGTGCAAACAGCTTCTCTGCTTGTGGAGAGCTCGGAAACAGCTCCCAGCCGCTGTTCCCAGCCAGCCTGCAGCGAAACATCGGAAAAAGCACTAGGCACGGCCAAAAGGCGCTTTCTCGCTTCCCAGGCTAAGAGAAGCACTTTCCGTGCTGCAAACAGCTTCTCTGCTTGTGGAAAGCTTGGAAAACGCGCCTAGCTGCTGTTCGCAGCCAGCCTTCTGCGAAACGCCGAGAAAGCACTAGGCGCGGCCAAAAGGGGCTTTCTTGCTTCCCAGAATAAGAGAAGCACTTTCCGTGCTGCAAACAGCTTCTCTGCTTGTGGAGAGCTCGGAAACCGCGCCTAGCCGCTGCTCGCAGCCAGCCTGCAGCGTGCAGCCTCCGAGAGCACTAGGCACGGCCAAAAGGCGCTTTCTCGCTTCCCAGGCTAAGAGAAGCACTTTCCGTGCTGCAAACAGCTTCTCTGCTTGTGGAGAGCTCGGAAACAGCACCTAGCCGCTGTTCCCAGCCAGCCTGCAGCGTACCGCCGGACAAAGCACTAGGCGCGGCCAAAAGGCGCTTTCTCGCTTCCCAGGATAAGAGAAGCACTTTCCGTGCTGCAAACAGCTTCTCTGCTTGTGGTGAGCTCGGAAACAGCACCTAGCCGCTGTTCCCAGCCAGCCGGCAGCGTGCAGCCTCCGAGAGCACTAGGCGCGGCCAAAAGGCGCTTTCTCGCTTCCCAGGCTAAGAGAAGCACTTTCCGTGCTGCAAACAGGTTCTCTGCTTGTGGAGAGCTCGGAAACAGCGCCTAGCCGCTGTTCGCAGCCAGCCAGCAGCGTGCAGCCTCCGAGAGAACTAGGCGCGGCCAAAAGGGGCTTTCTAGCTTCCCAGGCTAAGAGAAGCACTTTCCGTGCTGCAAACAGCTTCTCTGCTTGTGGAAAGCTCGGAAACAGCGCCTAGCCGCTGTTCCCAGCCAGCCTGCAGCGTGCAGCCTCCGAGAGCACTATGTGTGGCCAAAAGGCGCTTTCTCGCTTCTCAGGATGAGAGAAGCACTTTCCGTGCTGCAAACAGCTTCTCTGCTTGTGGAGAGCTCGGAAACAGCGCCTAGCCGCTGTTCCCAGCCAGCCTGCAGCGTGCAGCCTGCGAGAGCTCTAGGCGCGGCCAAAATGCGCTTTCTCGCTTCCCAGGCTAAGAGAAGCACTTTCCGTGCTGCAAACAGCTTCTCTGCTTGTGGAAAGCTCGGAAACAGCCCCTAGCCGCTGTTCCCAGCGAGCCTGCAGCGTGCAGCCTCCGGGAGCACTAGGCGCGGCAAAAAAACGCTTTCTCGCTTCCCAGGCTGAGAGAAGCACTTTCCGTGCTGCAAACAGCTTCTCTGCTTGTGGAGAGCTCGGAAACAGCCCCTAGCCGCTGTTCGCAGCCAGCCTGCTGCGTACCGCCGGACAAAGCACTAGGCGCGGACAAAAGGCGCTTTCTCGCTTCCCAGGCTAAGAGAAGCACTTACCGTGCTGCAAACAGCTTCTCTGCTTGGGGAGAGCTCGTAAACTCGCCTAGCCGCTGTTCCCAGCCAGCTTGCAGCGTGCAGCTTCCGAGAGCACTAGGAGTGGCCAAAAGGCGCTTTCTCGCTTCCTAGGCTAAGAGAAGCACTTTCCGTGCTGCAAAGAGGTTCTCTGCTCGTGGAGAGTTCGGAAACAACGCCTAGCCGCTGCTCACAGCCAGCCTACAGCGTGCAGCCTCCGTGAGCACTAGGCAAAGCCAAAAGGGGCTTTCTCGCTTCCAAGTCTAAGAGAAGCACTTCCCGTGCTGCAAACAGCTTCTCGGCTTATGGAGAGCTCCGAAACCGCGCCTAGCCACTACTCGCAGCCAGCCTGCAGCGTGCAGCCTCCGAGAGCACTAGGCGCGGCCAAAAGGCGCTTTCTCGCTTTCCAGGCTAAGAGAAGCACTTTCCGTGCTGCAAACAGCTTCTCTGCTTGTGGAGAGCTCGGAAACAGCACCTAGCCGCTATTCCCAGTCAGCCTGCAGCGTGCAGCCTCCGAACGCACTAGCCGCGGCCAAAAGGCGCTTTCTCGCTTCCCAGGCTAAGAGAAGCACTTTCCGTGCTGCAAACAGCTTCTCTGCTTGTGGAGAGCTCGGAAACAGCGCCTAGCCGCTGTTCCCAGCCAGCCTGCAGCGTGCAGCCTCCGAGAGCACTAGGCGCGGCAAAAAAAACGCTTTCTCGCTTCCCAGGCTAAGAGAAGCACTTTCCGCGCTGCAAACACCTTCTCTGCTTGTGGAGAGCTCGGAAACAGCCCCTAGCCGCTGTTCGCAGCCAGCCTGCTGCGTACCGCCGGACAAAGCACTAGGCGCGGCCAAAAGGCGCTTTCTCGCTTCCCAGGCTAAGAGAAGCACTTACCGTGCTGCAAACAGCTTCTCTGCTTGTGGAGAGCTTGGAAAACGCGCCTAGCTGCTGTTCGGAGCAGCCTGCTGCTAAACGCCGAGAAAGCACTAGGCACGGCCAAAAGGCGCTTTCTTGCTTCCCAGGCTAAGAGAAGCACTTTCCGTGCTGCAAACAGCTTCTCTGCTTGTGCAGAGCTCGGAAACAGCGCCTAGCCGCTGTTCGCAGCCAGCCTGCAGCGTGCAGCCTCCGAGAGCACTAGGCGCGGACAAAAGGCGCTTTCTCGCTTCCCAGGATAAGAGAAGCACTTTCCGTGCTGCAAACAGCTTCTCTGCTTATGGAGAGCTCCGAAACCGCGCCTAGCCACTGCTCGTAGCCAGCCTGCAGCGTGCAGCCTCCGAGAGCACTAGGCGCGGCCAAAAGGCGCTTTCTCGCTTCCCAGGATAAGAGAAGCACTTTCCGTGCTGCAAACAGCTTCTCTGCTTGTGGAGAGCCCTGAAACAGCACCTAGCCGCTATTCCCAGTCAGCCTGCAGCGTGCAGCCTCCGAGGGCACGAGGCGCGGCCAAAAGGCGCTTTCTCGCTTTCCAGGCTAAGAGAAGCACTTTCCTTGCTGCAAACAGCTTCTCTGCTTGTGGAGAGCTCGGAAACAGCGCCTAGCCGCTGTTCCCAGCCAGCCTGCAGCGTGCAGCCTCCGAGAGAACTAGGCGCGGCCAAAAAACACTTTCACGCTTCCCAGGCTAAGAGAAGCACTTTCCGTGCTGCAAACAGCTTCTCTGCTTGTGGAGAGCTCGGAAACAGCGCCTAGCCGCTGTTCCTAGCAAGACTGCAGCGTGCAGCCTGCGAGAGCTCTAGGCGCGGCCAAAAGGCGCTTTCTCGCTTCCCAGGCTAAGAGAAGCACTTTCCGTGCTGCAAACAGCTTCTCTGTTTGTGGAGAGTATGGAAAACGCGCCTAGGTGCTGTTCGCAGCAGCCTGCTGCTAAACGCCGGCAAAGCACTAGGCACGGCCAAAAGGCGCTTTCTTGCTTCCCAGGCTAAGAGAAGCACTTTCCGTGGTGCAAACAGCTTCTCTGCTTGTGGAGAGCTCGGAAACAGCTCCCAGCCCCTGTTCCCAGCCAGCCTGCAGCGAAACATCGGAAAAAGCACTAGGCACGGCCAAAAGGCGCTTTCTCGCTTCCCAGGCTAAGAGAAGCACTTTCCGTGCTGCAAACAGCTTCTCTGCTTGTGGAAAGCTTGGAAAACGCGCCTAGCTGCTGTTCGCAGCCAGCCTTCTGCGAAACGCCGAGAAAGCACTAGGCGCGGCCAAAAGGGGCTTTCTTGCTTCCCAGAATAAGAGAAGCACTTTCCGTGCTGCAAACAGCTTCTCTGCTTGTGGAGAGCTCGGAAACCGCGCCTAGCCGCTGCTCGCAGCCAGCCTGCAGCGTGCAGCCTCCGAGAGCACTAGGCACGGCCAAAAGGCGCTTTCTCGCTTCCCAGGCTAAGAGAAGCACTTTCCGTGCTGCAAACAGCTTCTCTGCTTGTGGAGAGCTCGGAAACAGCACCTAGCCGCTGTTCCCAGCCAGCCTGCAGCGTACCGCCGGACAAAGCACTAGGCGCGGCCAAAAGGCGCTTTCTCGCTTCCCAGGATAAGAGAAGCACTTTCCGTGCTGCAAACAGCTTCTCTGCTTGTGGTGAGCTCGGAAACAGCACCTAGCCGCTGTTCCCAGCCAGCCGGCAGCGTGCAGCCTCCGAGAGCACTAGGCGCGGCCAAAAGGCGCTTTCTCGCTTCCCAGGCTAAGAGAAGCACTTTCCGTGCTGCAAACAGGTTCTCTGCTTGTGGAGAGCTCGGAAACAGCGCCTAGCCGCTGTTCGCAGCCAGCCAGCAGCGTGCAGCCTCCGAGAGAACTAGGCGCGGCCAAAAGGGGCTTTCTAGCTTCCCAGGCTAAGAGAAGCACTTTCCGTGCTGCAAACAGCTTCTCTGCTTGTGGAAAGCTCGGAAACAGCGCCTAGCCGCTGTTCCCAGCCAGCCTGCAGCGTGCAGCCTCCGAGAGCACTATGTGTGGCCAAAAGGCGCTTTCTCGCTTCTCAGGATGAGAGAAGCACTTTCCGTGCTGCAAACAGCTTCTCTGCTTGTGGAGAGCTCGGAAACAGCGCCTAGCCGCTGTTCCCAGCCAGCCTGCAGCGTGCAGCCTGCGAGAGCACTAGGCGCGGCCAAAAGGCTCTTTCTCGCTTCCCAGGATAAGAGAAGCACTTTCCGTGCTGCAAACAGCTTCTCTGGTTGTGGAGAGCTCGGAAACCGCGCCTAGCCGCTGTTCGCAGCCAGCATGCTGCGTACCGACGAACAAAGCACTAGGCACGGCCAAAAGGCGCTTTCTCGCTTCCCAGGCTAAGAGAAGCACTTTCCGTGCTGCAAACAGCTTCTCTGCTTGTGGAGAGCTCGGAAACAGCGCCTAGCCGCTGTTCCCAGCCAGCCTGCAGCGTGCAGCTTCCGAGAGCACTAGGCGTGGCCAAAAGGCGCTTTCTCGCTTCCCAGGCTAAGAGAAGCACTTTCCGTGCTGTAAACAGCTTCTCTGCTTGTGGAGAGCTCGGAAACCGCGCCTAGCCGCTGCTCACAGCCAGCCTGCAGCGTGCAGCCTCCGAGAGCACTAGGCGAGGCCAAAAGGCGCTTTCTCGCTTCCCAGGATAAGAGAAGCACTTTCCGTGCTGCAAACAGCTTCTCTGCTTGTGGAGAGCTCGGAAACACCGCCTAGCCGCTATTCCCAGGCAGACTGCAGCGTGCAGCCTCCGAGAGCACTAGGCGCGGCCAGAAGGCGCTTTCTCGCTTCCCAGGCTAAGAGAAGCACTTTCCGTGCTGCAAACAGCTTCTCTGCTTGTGGAGAGCTCGAAAACAGCGCCTAGCCGCTGTTCCCAGCCAGCCTGCAGCGTGCAGCCTCCGAGAGAACTAGGCGCGGCCAAAAGGGGCTTTCTTGCTTCCCAGGCTAAGAGAAGCACTTTCCGTGCTGCAAACAGCTTCTCTGCTTATGGAGAGCTTGGAAACAGCGCCTAGCCGTTGTTCGAAGCCAGCCTGCAGCGTGCAGCCTCCGAGAGCACTAGGCGCGGCCAAAAGGCGCTTTCTCGCTTCCCAGGATAAGAGAAGCACTTTCCGTGCTGCAAACAGCTTCTCTACTTGTGGAGTGCTCGGAAACAGCACCAGGCCGCTATTCCCAGTCAGCCCTCAGCGTGCAGCCTCCGAGAGCACTAGGCGCGGCCAAAAGGCGCTTTCTCGCTTCCCAGGCTAAGAGAAGCACTTTCCGTGCTGCAAACAGGTTCTCTGCTTGTGGAGAGCTCGGAAACAGCGCCTAGCCGCGCTTCGCAGCCAGCCAGCAGCGTGCAGCCTCCGAGAGAACTAGGCGCGGCCAAAAGGGGCTTTCTAGCTTCCCAGGCTAAGAGAAGCACTTTCCGTGCTGCAAACAGCTTCTCTGCTTGTGGAAAGCTCGGAAACAGCGCCTAGCCGCTGTTCCCAGCCAGCCTGCAGCGTGCAGCCTCCGAGAGCACTATGTGTGGCCAAAAGGCGCTTTCTCGCTTCTCAGGATGAGAGAAGCACTTTCCGTGCTGCAAACAGCTTCTCTGCTTGTGGAGAGCTCGGAAACAGCCCCTAGCCGCTGTTCGCAGCCAGCCTGCAGCGTGCAGCCTGCGAGAGCACTAGGCGCGGCCAAAAGGCGCTTTCCTCGCTTCCCAGGATAAGAGAAGCACTTTCCGTGCTGCAAACAGCTTCTCTGGTTGTGGAGAGCTCGGAAACCGCGCCTAGCCGCTGTTCGCAGCCAGCATGCTGCGTACCGACGAACAAAGCACTAGGCACGGCCAAAAGGCGCTTTCTCGCTTCCCAGGCTAAGAGAAGCACTTTCCGTGCTGCAAACAGCTTCTCTGCTTGTGGAGAGCTCGGAAACAGCGCCTAGCCGCTGTTCCCAGCCAGCCTGCAGCGTGCAGCTTCCGAGAGCACTAGGCGTGGCCAAAAGGCGCTTTCTCGCTTCCCAGGCTAAGAGAAGCACTTTCCGTGCTGCAAACAGCTTCTCTGCTTGTGGAGAGCTCGGAAACAGCGCCTAGCCGCTGCTCACAGCCAGCCTGCAGCGTGCAGCCTCCGAGAGCACTAGGCGCGGCCAAAAGGCGCTTTCTCGCTTCCCAGGCTAAGAGAAGCACTTACCGTGCTGCAAACAGCTTCTCTGCTTGTGGAGAGCTTGGAAAACGCGCCTAGGTGCTGTTCGGAGCAGCCTGCTGCTAAACGCCGAGAAAGCACTAGGCACGGCCAAAAGGCGCTTTCTTGCTTCCCAGGCTAAGAGAAGCACTTTCCGTGCTGCAAACAGCTTCTCTGCTTGTGCAGAGCTCGGAAACAGCGCCTAGCCGATGTTCCCAGCCAGCCTGCAGCGTGCAGCCTCCGAGAGAACTAGGCGCGGCCAAAAAACGCTTTCTCGCTTCCCAGGCTAAGAGAAGCACTTTCCGTGCTGCAAACAGCTTCTCTGCTTGTGGAGAGCTAGGAAACAGCGCCTAGCCGCTGTTCCTAGCAAGACTGCAGCGTGCAGCCTGCGAGAGCTCTAGGCGCGGCCAAAATGCGCTTTCTCGCTTCCCAGGCTAAGAGAAGCACTTTCCGTGCTGCAAACAGCTTCTCTGCTTGTGGAAAGCTCGGAAACAGCCCCTAGCCGCTGTTCCCAGCGAGCCTGCAGCGTGCAGCCTCCGGGAGCACTAGGCGCGGCAAAAAAACGCTTTCTCGCTTCCCAGGCTGAGAGAAGCACTTTCCGTGCTGCAAACAGCTTCTCTGCTTGTGGAGAGCTCGGAAACAGCCCCTAGCCGCTGTTCGCAGCCAGCCTGCTGCGTACCGCCGGACAAAGCACTAGGCGCGGACAAAAGGCGCTTTCTCGCTTCCCAGGCTAAGAGAAGCACTTACCGTGCTGCAAACAGCTTCTCTGCTTGGGGAGAGCTCGTAAACTCGCCTAGCCGCTGTTCCCAGCCAGCTTGCAGCGTGCAGCTTCCGAGAGCACTAGGAGTGGCCAAAAGGCGCTTTCTCGCTTCCTAGGCTAAGAGAAGCACTTTCCGTGCTGCAAAGAGGTTCTCTGCTCGTGGAGAGTTCGGAAACAACGCCTAGCCGCTGCTCACAGCCAGCCTACAGCGTGCAGCCTCCGTGAGCACTAGGCAAAGCCAAAAGGGGCTTTCTCGCTTCCAAGTCTAAGAGAAGCACTTCCCGTGCTGCAAACAGCTTCTCGGCTTATGGAGAGCTCCGAAACCGCGCCTAGCCACTACTCGCAGCCAGCCTGCAGCGTGCAGCCTCCGAGAGCACTAGGCGCGGCCAAAAGGCGCTTTCTCGCTTTCCAGGCTAAGAGAAGCACTTTCCGTGCTGCAAACAGCTTCTCTGCTTGTGGAGAGCTCGGAAACAGCACCTAGCCGCTATTCCCAGTCAGCCTGCAGCGTGCAGCCTCCGAACGCACTAGCCGCGGCCAAAAGGCGCTTTCTCGCTTCCCAGGCTAAGAGAAGCACTTTCCGTGCTGCAAACAGCTTCTCTGCTTGTGGAGAGCTCGGAAACAGCGCCTAGCCGCTGTTCCCAGCCAGCCTGCAGCGTGCAGCCTCCGAGAGAACTAGGCGCGGCCAAAAAACGCTTTCTCGCTTCCCAGGCTAAGAGAAGCACTTTCCGTGCTGCAAACAGCTTCTCTGCTTGTGGAGTGCTCGGAAACAGCACCAGGCCGCTATTCCCAGTCAGCCTGCACCGTGCAGCCTCCGAGAGCACTAGGCGCGGCCAAAAGGCGCTTTCTCGCTTCCCAGGCTAAGAGAAGCACTTTCCGTGCTGCAAACAGCTTCTCTGCTTGTGGAGAGCTCGGAAACAGCGCCTAGCCGCTGTTCGCAGCCAGCCAGCAGCGTGCAGCCTCCGAGAGAACTAGGCGCGGCCAAAAGGGGCTTTCTCGCTTCCCAGGCTAAGAGAAGCACTTTCCGTGCTGCAAACAGCTTCTCTGCCTGTGGAAAGCTCGGAAACAGCGCCTAGCCGCTGTTCCCAGCCAGCCTGCAGCGTGCAGCCTCCGAGACCACTATGTGTGGCCAAAAGGCGCTTTCTCGCTTCTCAGGATGAGAGAAGCACTTTCCGTGCTGCAAACAGCTTCTCTGCTTGTGTAGAGCTCGGAAACAGCCCCTAGCCGCTGTTCGCAGCCAGCCTGCAGCGTGCAGCCTGCGAGAGCACTAGGCGCGGCCAAAAGGCGCTTTCTCGCTTCCCAGGCTAAGAGAAGCACTTTCCGTGCTGCAAACAGGTTCTCTGCTTGTGGAGAGCTCGGAAACAGCGCCTAGCCGCTGTTCGCAGCCAGCCAGCAGCGTGCAGCCTCCGAGAGAACTAGGCGCGGCCAAAAGGCGCTTTCTCGCTTCCCAGGCTAAGAGAAGCACTTTCCGTGCTGCAAACAGCTTCTCTGCTTGTGGAGAGCTCGGAAACAGCGCCTAGCCGCTGTTCCCAGCCAGCCTGCACCGTGCAGCCTCCGAGAGCACTAGGCGCGGCCTAAAGGCGCTTTCTCGCTTCCCAGGATAAGAGAAGCACTTTCCGTGCTGCAAACAGCTTCTCTGCTTGTGGAGAGCTTTGAAAACGCGCCTAGGTGCTGTTCGGAGCAGCCTGCTGCTAAACGCCGAGAAAGCACTAGGCACGGCCAAAAGGCGCTTTCTTGCTTCCCAGGCTAAGAGAAGCACTTTCCGTGCTGCAAACAGCTTCTCTGCTTGTGCAGAGCTCGGAAACAGCGCCTAGCCGCTGTTCGCAGCCAGCCTGCAGCGTGCAGCCTCCGAGAGCACTAGGCGCGGCCAAAACGGGCTTTCTCGCTTCCCAGGCTAAGAGAAGCACTTTCCGTGCTGCAAACAGCTTCTCTGCTTGTGGAGAGCTCGGAAACAGCGCCTAGCCGCTGTTCCCAGCCAGCCTGCAGCGTGCAGCCTCCGAGAGAACTAGGCGCGGCCAAAAAACGCTTTCTCGCTTCCCAGGCTAAGAGAAGCACTTTCCGTGCTGCAAACAGCTTCTCTGCTTGTGGAGAGCTCGGAAACAGCGCCTAGCCGCTGTTCCTAGCAAGACTGCAGCGTGCAGCCTGCGAGAGCTCTAGGCGCGGCCAAAATGCGCTTTATCGCTTCCCAGGCTAAGAGAAGCACTTTCCGTGCTGCAAACAGCTTCTCTGCTTGTGGAGAGCTTGGAAAACGCGCCTAGGTGCTGTTCGCAGCAGCCTGCTGCTAAACGCCGAGAAAGCACTAGGCACGGCCAAAAGGCGCTTTCTTGCTTCCCAGGCTAAGAGAAGCACTTTCCGTGCTGCAAACAGCTTCTCTGCTTGTGGAAAGCTCGGAAACAGCCCCTAGCCGCTGTTCCCAGCCAGCCTGCAGCGTGCAGCCTCCGAGAGCACTAGGCGCGGCCAAAAGGCGCTTTCTCGCTTCCAAGGATAAGAGAAGCACTTTCCGTGCTGCAAACAGCTTCTCTGCTTGTGGAGAGCTCGGAAACAGCACCTAGCCGCTATTCCCAGTCAGCCTGCAGCGTGCAGCCTCCGAAGGCACTAGCCGCGGCCAAAAGGCGCTTTCTCGCTTCCCAGGCTAAGAGAAGCACTTTCCGTGCTGCAAACAGCTTCTCTGCTTGTGGAGAGCTCGGAAACAGCGCCTAGCCGCTGTTCCCAGCCAGCCTGCACCGTGCAGCCTCCGAGAGAACTAGGCGCGGCCAAAAAACGCTTTCTCGCTTCCCAGGCTAAGAGAAGCACTTTCCGTGCTGCAAACAGCTTCTCTGCATGTGGAGAGCTCGGAAACAGCGCCTAGCCGCTGTTCCTAGCAAGACTGCAGCGTGCAGCCTGCGAGAGCTCTAGGCGCGGCCAAAAGGCGCTTTCTCGCTTCCCAGGCTAAGAGAAGCACTTTCCGTGCTGCAAACAGCTTCTCTGCTTGTGGAGAGCTTGGAAAACGCGCCTAGGTGCTGTTCGCAGCAGCCTGCTGCTAAACGCCGGGAAAGCACTAGGCACGGCCAAAAGGCGCTTTCTTGCTTCCCAGGCTAAGAGAAGCACTTTCCGTACTGCAAACAGCTTCTCTGCTTGTGGAGAGCTCGGAAACAGCGCCCAGCCGCTGTTCCCAGCCAGCCTGCAGCGAAACATCGGAAAAAGCACTAGGCGAGGCCAAAAGGCGCTTTCTCGCTTCCCAGGCTAAGAGAAGCACTTTCCGTGCTGCAAACAGCTTCTCTGCTTGTGGAAAGCTTGGAAAACGCGCCTTGCTGCTGTTCGCAGCCAGCCTTCTGCGAAACGCCGAGAAAGCAGTAGGCGCGGCCAAAAGGGGCTTTCTTGCTTCCCAGAATAAGAGAAGCACTTTCCGTGCTGCAAACAGCTTCTCTGCTTGTGGAGAGCTCGGAAACCGCGCCTAGCCGCTGCTCGCAGCCAGCCTGCAGCGTGCAGCCTCCGAGAGCACTAGGCGCGGCCAAAAGGCGCTTTCTCGCTTCCCAGGCTAAGAGAAGCACTTTCCGTGCTGCAAACAGCTTCTCTGCTTGTGCAGAGCTCGGAAACAGCGCCTAGCCGCTGTTCGCAGCCAGCCTGCAGCGTGCAGCCTCCGAGAGCACTAGGCGCGGCCAAAACGGGCTTTCTCGCTTCCCAGGCTAAGAGAAGCACTTTCCGTGCTGCAAACAGCTTCTCTGCTTGTGGAGAGCTCGGAAACAGCGCCTAGCCGCTGTTCCCAGCCAGCCTGCAGCGTGCAGCCTCCGAGAGAACTAGGCGCGGCCAAAAAACGCTTTCTCGCTTCCCAGGCTAAGAGAAGCACTTTCCGTGCTGCAAACAGCTTCTCTGCTTGTGGAAAGCTCGGAAACAGCCCCTAGCCGCTGTTCCCAGCCAGCCTGCAGCGTGCAGCCTCCGAGAGCACTAAGCGCGGCCAAAAGGCGCTTTCTCGCTTCCCAGGCTAAGAGAAGCACTTTCCGTGCTGCAAACAGCTTCTCTGCTTGTGGAGAGCTCGGAAACAGCCCCTAGCCGCTGTTCGCAGCCAGCCTGCTGCGTACCGCCGGACAAAGCACTAGGCGCGGACAAAAGGCGCTTTCTCACTTCCCAGGCTAAGAGAAGCACTTACCGTGCTGCAAACAGCTTCTCTGCTTGGGGAGAGCTCGAAAACCGCGCCTAGCCGCTGTTCCCAGCCAGCTTGCAGCGTGCAGCTTCCGAGAGCACTAGGCGTGGCCAAAAGGCGCTTTCTCGCTTCCTAGGCTAAGAGAAGCACTTTCCGTGCTGCAAAGAGGTTCTCTGCTTGTGGAGAGTTCGGAAACCGCGCCTAGACGCTGCTCACAGCCAGCCTGCAGCGTGCAGCCTCCGTGAGCCCTAGGCAAAGCCAAAAGGGGCTTTCTCGCTTCCAAGGCTAAGAGAAGCACTTTCCGTGCTGCAAACAGCTTCTCTGCTTGTGGAGAGCTCGGAAACAGCGCCTAACCGCTGTTCCCAGCCAGCCTGCAGCGTGCAGCCTCCGAGAGCACTAGGCGCGGCCAAAAGGGGCTTTGTCGCTTCCCAGGCTAAGAGAAGCACTTTCCGTGCTGCAAACAGCTTCTCTGCTTGTGGAGAGCTTGGAAAACGCGCCTAGGTGCTGTTCGCAGCAGCATGCTGCTAAACGCCGAAAAAGCACTAGGCACGGCCAAAAGGCGCTTTCTTGCTTCCCAGGCTAAGAGAAGCACTTTCCGTGCTGCAAACAGCTTCTCTGCTTGTGGAGAGCTCGAAAACAGCGCCTAGCCGCTGTTCGCAGCCAGCCTGCAGCGTGCAGCCTCCGAGAGCACTAGGCGCGGCCAAAAGGGGCTTTCTCGCTTCCCAGGCTAAGAGAAGCACTTTCCGTGCTGCAAACAGCTTCTCTGCTTATGGAGAGCTCCGAAACCGCGCCTAGTCACTGCTCGCAGCCAGCCTGCAGCGTGCAGCCTCCGAGAGCACAAGGCGCGGCCAAAAGGCGCTTTCTCGCTTCCAAGGATAAGAGAAGCACTTTCCGTGCTGCAAACAGCTTCTCTGCTTGTGGAGAGCTCGGAAACAGCACCTAGCCGCTATTCCCAGTCAGCCTGCAGCGTGCAGCCTCCGAAGGCACTAGCCGCGGCCAAAAGGCGCTTTCTCGCTTTCCAGGCTAAGAGAAGCACTTTCCGTGCTGCAAACAGCTTCTCTGCTTGTGGAGAGCTCGGAAACAGCGCCTAGCCGCTGTTCCCAGCCAGCCTGCAGCGTGCAGCCTCCGAGAGAACTAGGCGCGGCCAAAAAACGCTTTCTCGCTTCCCAGGCTAAGAGAAGCACTTTCCGTGCTGCAAACAGCTTCTCTGCATGTGGAGAGCTCGGAAACAGCGCCTAGCCGCTGTTCCTAGCAAGACTGCAGCGTGCAGCCTGCGAGAGCTCTAGGCGCGGCCAAAAGGCGCTTTCTCGCTTCCCAGGCTAAGAGAAGCACTTTCCGTGCTGCAAACAGCTTCTCTGCTTGTGGAGAGCTTGGAAAACGCGCCTAGGTGCTGTTCGCAGCAGCCTGCTGCTAAACGCCGGGAAAGCACTAGGCACGGCCAAAAGGCGCTTTCTTGCTTCCCAGGCTAAGAGAAGCACTTTTCGTGCTGCAAACAGCTTCTCTGCTTGTGGAGAGCTCGGAAACAGCGCCCAGCCGCTGTTCCCAGCCAGCCTGCAGCGAAACATCGGAAAAAGCACTAGGCGAGGCCAAAAGGCGCTTTCTCGCTTCCCAGGCTAAGAGAAGCACTTTCCGTGCTGCAAACAGCTTCTCTGCTTGTGGAAAGCTTGGAAAACGCGCCTAGCTGCTGTTCGCAGCCAGCCTTCTGCGAAACGCCGAGAAAGCAGTAGGCGCGGCCAAAAGGGGCTTTCTTGCTTCCCAGAATAAGAGAAGCACTTTCCGTGCTGCAAACAGCTTCTCTGCTTGTGGAGAGCTCGGAAACCGCGCCTAGCCGCTGCTCGCAGCCAGCCTGCAGCGTGCAGCCTCCGAGAGCACTAGGCGCGGCCAAAAGGCGCTTTCTCGCTTCCCAGGCTAAGAGAAGCACTTTCCGTGCTGCAAACAGCTTCTCTGCTTGTGGAGAGCTCGGAAACAGCGCCTAGCCGCTGTTCCCAGCCAGCCTGCAGCGTACCGCCGGACAAAGCACTAGGCGCGGCCAAAAGGCGCTTTCTCGCTTCCCAGGATAAGAGAAGCACTTTCCGTGCTGCAAACAGCTTCTCTGCTTGTGGAGAGCTCGGAAACAGCGCCTAGCCGCTATTCCCAGGCAGACTGCAGCGTGCAGCCTCCGAGAGCACTAGGCGCGACCAAAAGGCGCTTTCTCGCTTCCCAGGCTAAGAGAAGCACTTTCCGTGGTGCAAACAGCTTCTCTGCTTGTGGAGAGCTCGGAAACAGCGCCTAGCCGCTGTTCCCAGCCCGCCTGCAGCGTGCAGCCTCCGAGAGAACTAGGCGCGGCCAAAAAACGCTTTCTCGCTTCCCAGCCTAAGAGAAGCACTTTCCGTGCTGCAAACAGCTTCTCTGCTTGTGGAGAGCTAGGAAACCGCGCCTAGCCACTGCTCGCAGCCAGCCTGCAGCGTGCAGCCTCCGACAGCACTAGGCGCGGCCAAAAGGCGCTTTCTCGTTTCCCAAGATAAGAGAAGCACTTTCCGTGCTGCAAACAGCTTCTCTGCTTGTGGAGAGTTCAGAAACCGCGCCTAGGCGCTGTTCCCAGCCAGCCTGCAGGGTGCAGCCTCCGAGAGCACTAGGCGCGGCCAAAACGGGCTTTCTCGCTTCCCAGGCTAAGAGAAGCACTTTCCGTGCTGCAAACAGCTTCTCTGCTTATGGAGAGCTCGGAAACAGCGCCTAGCCGCTTTTCGAAGCCAGCCTGCAGCGTGCAGCCTCCGAGAGCACTAGGCGCGGCCAAAAGGCGCTTTCTCGCTTCCCAGGATAAGAGAAGCACTTTCCGTGCTGCAAACAGCTTCTCTGCTTGTGGAGTGCTCGGAAACAGCACCAGGCCGCTATTCCCAGACAGCCTGCACCGTGCAGCCTCCGAGAGCACTAGGCGCGGCCAAAAGGCGCTTTCTCGCTTCTCAGGATGAGAGAAGCACTTTCCGTGCTGCAAACAGCTTCTCTGCTTGTGGAGAGCTCGGAAACAGCCCCTAGCCGCTGTTCGCAGCCAGCCTGCAGCGTGCAGCCTGCGAGAGCACTAGGCGCGGCCAAAAGGCGCTTTCTCGCTTCCCAGGCTAAGAGAAGCACTTTCCGTGCTGCAAACAGCTTCTCTGGTAGTGGAGAGCTCGGAAACCGCGCCTAGCCGCTGTTCGCAGCCAGCATGCTGCGTACCGACGAACAAAGCACTAGGCACGGCCAAAAGGCGCTTTCTCGCTTCCCAGGCTAAGAGAAGCACTTTCCGTGCTCTAAACAGCTTCTCTGCTTGTGGAGACCTCGGAAACCGCGCCTAGCCGCTGTTCCCAGCCAGCCTGCAGCCCGCAGCTTCCGAGAGCACTAGGCGTGGCCAAAAGGCGCTTTCTCGCTTCCCAGGCTAAGAGAAGCACTTTCCGTGCTGCAAACAGCTTCTCTGCTTGTGGAGAGTTCGGAAACCGCGCCTAGCCGCTGCTCACAGCCAGCCTGCAGCGTGCAGCCTCCCAGAGCACTAGGCGCGGCCAAAAGGCGCTTTCTCGCTTCCCAGGCTAAGAGAAGCACTTTCCGTGCTGCAAACAGCTTCTCTGCTTGTGGAGAGCTCGGAAACAGCGCCTAGCCGCTGTTCCCAGCCAGCCTGCACCGTGCAGCCTCCGAGAGCACTAGGCGCGGCCAAAAGGCGCTTTCTCGCTTCCCAGGATAAGAGAAGCATATTCCGTGCTGCAAACAGCTTCTCTGCTTGTGGAGAGCGTGGAAAACGCGCCTAGGTGCTGTTCGGAGCAGCCTGCTGCTAAACGCCGAGAAAGCACTAGGCACGGCCAAAAGGCGCTTTCTTGCTTCCCAGGCTAAGAGAAGCAGTTTCCGTGCTGCAAACAGCTTCTCTGCTTGTGCAGAGCTCGGAAACAGCGCCTAGCCGCTGTTCGCAGCCAGCCTGCAGCGTGCAGCCTCCGAGAGCACTAGGCGCGGCCAAAACGGGCTTTCTCGCTTCCCAGGCTAAGAGAAGCACTTTCCGTGCTGCAAACAGCTTCTCTGCTTGTGGAGAGCTCGGAAACAGCGCCTAGCCGCTGTTCCCAGCCAGCCTGCAGCGTGCAGCCTCCGAGAGAACTAGGCGCGGCCAAAAGGGGCTTTCTTGCTTCCCAGGCTAAGAGAAGCACTTTCCGTGCTGCAAACAGCTTCTCTGCTTGTGGAGAGCTAGGAAACCGCGCCTAGCCACTGCTCGCAGCCAGCCTGCAGCGTGCAGCCTCCGACAGCACTAGGCGCGGCCAAAAGGCGCTTTCTCGCTTCCCAGAATAAGAGAAGCACTTTCCGTGCTGCAAACAGCTTCTCTGCTTGTGGAGAGCTTGGAAACCGCGCCTAGCTGCTGTTCGCAGCCAGCCTGCTGAGAAACGCCGAGAAAGCACTAGGCACGGCCAAAAGGCGCTTTCTTGCTTCTCAGGCTAAGAGAAGCGCTTTCCGTGCTGCAAACAGCTTCTCTGCTTGTGGAGAGTTCAAAAACCGCGCTTAGGCGCTGCTCACAGCCAGCCTGCAGGGTGCAGCCTCCGAGAGCACTAGGCGCGGCCAAAAGGCGCTTTCTCGCTTTCCAGTCTAAGAGAAGCACTTTCCGTGCTACAAACAGCTTCTCTGCTTGTGCAGAGTTCGGAATGAGCGCCTAGCCGCTGTACCCAGCTAGGCTGCAGCGTACCACCGGACAAAGCACTAGGCGCGGCCAAAAGGGGCTTTCTCGCTTCCCAGGCTAAGAGAAGCACTTTCCGTGCTGCAAACAGCTTCTCTGCTTATGGAGAGCTTGGAAACAGCGCCTCGCCGTTGTTCGAAGCCAGCCTGCATCGTGCAGCCTCCGAGAGCACTAGGCGCGGCCAAAAGGCGCTTTCTCGCTTCCCAGGATAAGAGAAGCACTTTCCGTGCTGCAAACAGCTTCTCTGCTTGTGGAGTGCTCGGAAACAGCACCAGGCCGCTATTCCCAGTCAGCCCTCAGCGTGCAGCCTCCGAGAGCACTAGGCGCGGCCAAAAGGCGCTTTCTCGCTTCCCAGGCTAAGAGAAGCACTTTCCGTGCTGCAAACAGGTTCTCTGCTTGTGGAGAGCTCGGAAACAGCGCCTAGCCGCTGTTCGCAGCCAGCCAGCAGCGTGCAGCCTCCGAGAGAACTAGGCGCGGCCAAAAGGGGCTTTCTAGCTTCCCAGGCTAAGAGAAGCACTTTCCGTGCTGCAAACAGCTTCTCTGCTTGTGGAGAGCTCGGAAACAGCGCCTAGCCGCTGTTCCCAGCCAGCCTGCAGCGTGCAGCCTGCGAGAGCACTAGGCGCGGCCAAAAGGCGCTTTCTCGCTTTAGCAGGATAAGAGAAGCACTTTCCGTGCTGCAAACAGCTTCTCTGGTTGTGGAGAGCTCGGAAACCGCGCCTAGCCGCTGTTCGCAGCCAGCATGCTGCGTACCGACGAACAAAGCACTAGGCACGGCCAAAAGGCGCTTTCTCGCTTCCCAGGCGAAGAGAAGCACTTTCCGTGCTGCAAACAGCTTCTCTGCTTGTGGAGAGCTCGGAAACAGCGCCTAGCCGCTGTTCCCAGCCAGCCTGCAGCGTGCAGCTTCCGAGAGCACTAGGCGTGGCCAAAAGGCGCTTTCTCGCTTCCCAGGCTAAGAGAAGCACTTTCCGTGCTGCAAACAGCTTCTCTGCTTGTGGAGAGCTCGGAAACCGCGCCTAGCCGCTGCTCACAGCCAGCCTGCAGCGTGCAGCCTCCGAGAGCACTAGGCGCGGCCAAAAGGCGCTTTCTCGCTTCCCAGGCTAAGAGAAGCACTTACCGTGCTGCAAACAGCTTGTCTGCTTGTGCAGAGCTCGGAAACAGCGCCTAGCCGCTGTTCGCAGCCAGCCTGCTGCGTACCGCCGGACAAAGCACTAGGCGCGGACAAAAGGCGCTTTCTCGCTTCCCAGGCTAAGAGAAGCACTTACCGTGCTGCAAACAGCTTCTCTGCTTGTGGAGAGCTCGGAAAACGCGCCTAGGTGCTGTTCGGAGCAGCCTGCTGCTAAACTCCGAGAAAGCACTAGGCACGGCCAAAAGGCGCTTTCTTGCTTCCCAGGCTAAGAGAAGCACTTACCGTGCTGCAAACAGCTTCTCTGCTTGTGGAGAGCTCGTAAACCGCGCCTAGCCGCTGTTCCCAGCCAGCTTGCAGCGTGCAGCTTCCGAGAGCACTAGGAGTGGCCAAAAGGCGCTTTCTCGCTTCCTAGGCTAAGAGAAGCACTTTCCGTGCTGCAAAGAGGTTCTCTGCTCGTGGAGAGTTCGGAAACAGCGCCTAGCCGCTGCTCACAGCCAGCCTACAGCGTGCAGCCTCCGTGAGCACTAGGCAAAGCCAAAAGGGGCTTTCTCGCTTGCCAGGCTAAGAGAAGCACTTTCCGTGCTGCAAACAGCTTCTCTGCTTGTGGAGAGCTCGGAAACAGCGCCTAGCCGCTGTTCCCAGCCAGCCTGCAGCGTGCAGCCTCCGAGAGAACTAGGCGCGGCCAAAAAACGCTTTCTCGCTTCCCAGGCTAAGAGAAGCACTTTCCGTGCTGCAAACAGCTTCTCTGCATGTGGAGAGCTCGGAAACAGCGCCTAGCCGCTGTTCCTAGCAAGACTGCAGCGTGCAGCCTGCGAGAGCTCTAGGCGCGGCCAAAAGGCGCTTTCTCGCTTCCCAGGCTAAGAGAAGCACTTTCCGTGCTGCAAACAGCTTCTCTGCTTGTGGAGTGCTCGGAAATAGCACCAGGCCGCTATTCCCAGTCTGCCTGCACCGTGCAGCCTCCGAGAGCACTAGGCGCGGCCAAAAGGCGCTTTCTCGCTTCCCAGGCTAAGAGAAGCACTTTCCGTGCTGCAAACAGCTTCTCTGCTTGTGGAGAGCTCGGAAACAGCGCCTAGCCGCTGTTCGCAGCCAGCCAGCAGCGTGCAGCCTCCGAGAGAACTAGGCGCGGCCAAAAGGGGCTTTCTCGCTTCCCAGGCTAAGAGAAGCACTTTCCGTGCTGCAAACAGCTTCTCTGCTTGTGGAAAGCTCGGAAACAGCGCCTAGCCGCTGTTCCCAGCCAGCCTGCAGCGTGCAGCCTCCGAGAGCACTATGTGTGGCCAAAAGGCGCTTTCTCGCTTCTCAGGATGAGAGAAGCACTTTCCGTGCTGCAAACAGCTTCTCTGCTTGTGGAGAGCTCGGAAACAGCCCCTAGCCGCTGTTCGCAGCCAGCCAGCAGCGTGCAGCCTCCGAGAGAACTAGGCGCGGCCAAAAGGGGCTTTCTAGCTTCCCAGGCTAAGAGAAGCACTTTCCGTGCTGCAAACAGCTTCTCTGCTTGTGGAGAGCTCGGAAACAGCGCCTAGCCGCTGTTCCCAGCCAGCCTGCAGCGTGCAGCCTGCGAGAGCACTAGGCGCGGCCAAAAGGCGCTTTCTCGCTTTAGCAGGATAAGAGAAGCACTTTCCGTGCTGCAAACAGCTTCTCTGGTTGTGGAGAGCTCGGAAACCGCGCCTAGCCGCTGTTCGCAGCCAGCATGCTGCGTACCGACGAACAAAGCACTAGGCACGGCCAAAAGGCGCTTTCTCGCTTCCCAGGCTAAGAGAAGCACTTTCCGTGCTGCAAACAGCTTCTCTGCTTGTGGAGAGCTCGGAAACAGCGCCTAGCCGCTGTTCCCAGCCAGCCTGCAGCGTGCAGCTTCCGAGAGCACTAGGCGTGGCCAAAAGGCGCTTTCTCGCTTCCCAGGATAAGAGAAGCACTTTCCGTGCTGCAAACAGCTTCTCTGCTTGTGGAGAGCTCGGAAACCGCGCCTAGCCGCTGCTCACAGCCAGCCTGCAGCGTGCAGCCTCCGAGAGCACTAGGCGCGGCCAAAAGGCGCTTTCTCGCTTCCCAGGCTAAGAGAAGCACTTACCGTGCTGCAAACAGCTTGTCTGCTTGTGCAGAGCTCGGAAACAGCGCCTAGCCGCTGTTCGCAGCCAGCCTGCTGCGTACCGCCGGACAAAGCACTAGGCGCGGACAAAAGGCGCTTTCTCGCTTCCCAGGCTAAGAGAAGCACTTTCCGTGCTGCAAACAGCTTCTCTGCTTGTGGAGAGCTCGGAAACAGCCCCTAGCCGCTGTTCGCAGCCAGCCTGCAGCGTGCAGCCTGCGAGAGCACTAGGCGCGGCCAAAAGGCGCTTTCTCGCTTCCCAGGCTAAGAGAAGCACTTTCCGTGCTGCAAACAGCTTCTCTGCTTGTGGAGAGCTCGGAAACAGCCCCTAGCCGCTGTTCCCAGCCAGCCTGCAGCATGCAGCTTCCGAGAGCACTAGGCGTGGCCAAAAGGCGCTTTCTCGCTTCCCAGGCTAAGAGAAGCACTTTCCGTGCTGCAAACAGCTTCTCTGCTTGTGGAGAGTTCGGAAACCGCGCCTAGCCGCGGCTCACAGCCAGCCTGCAGCGTGCAGCCTCCCAGAGCACTAGGCGCGGCCAAAAGGCGCTTTTTCGCTTCCCAGGCTAAGAGAAGCACTTTCCGTGCTGCAAACAGCTTCTCTGCTTGTGGAGAGCTCGGAAACAGCGCCTAGCCGCTGTTCCCAGCCAGCCTGCACCGTGCAGCCTCCGAGAGCACTAGGCGCGGCCTACAGGCGCTTTCTCGCTTCCCAGGCTAAGAGAAGCACTTTCCGTGCTGCAAACAGCTTCTCTGCTTGTGGAGAGCTCGGAAACAGCGCCTAGCCGCTGTTCCTAGCAAGACTGCAGCGTGCAGCCTGCGAGAGCTCTAGGCGCGGCCAAAAGGCGCTTTCTCGCTTCCCAGGCTAAGAGAAGCACTTTCCGTGCTGCAAACAGCTTCTCTGCTTGTGGAGAGTATGGAAAACGCGCCTAGGTGCTGTTCGCAGCAGCCTGCTGCTAAACGCCGGGAAAGCACTAGGCACGGCCAAAAGGCGCTTTCTTGCTTCCCAGGCTAAGAGAAGCACTTTCCGTGCTGCAAACAGCTTCTCTGCTTGTGGAGAGCTCGGAAACAGCTCCCAGCCTTTGTTCCCAGCCAGCCTGCAGCGAAACATCGGAAAAAGCACTAGGCACGGCCAAAAGGCGCTTTCTCGCTTCCCAGGCTAAGAGAAGCACTTTCCGTGCTGCAAACAGCTTCTCTGCTTGTGGAAAGCTTGGAAAACGCGCCTAGCTGCTGTTCGCAGCCAGCCTTCTGCGAAACGCCGAGAAAGCACTAGGCGCGGCCAAAAGGCGCTTTCTCGCTTCCCAGGATAAGAGAAGCACTTTCCGTGCTGCAAACAGCTTCTCTGCTTGTGGAGAGCTCGGAAACAGCACCTAGCCGCTGTTCCCAGCCAGCCTGCAGCGTACCGCCGGACAAAGCACTAGGCGCGGCCAAAAGGCGCTTTCTCGCTTCCCAGGATAAGAGAAGCACTTTCCGTGCTGCAAACAGCTTCTCTGCTTGTGGTGAGCTCGGAAACAGCACCTAGCCGCTGTTCCCAGCCAGCCTGCAGCGTGCAGCCTCCGAGAGCACTAGGCGAGGCCAAAAGGCGCTTTCTCGCTTCCCAGGATAAGAGAAGCACTTTCCGTGCTGCAAACAGCTTCTCTGCTTGTGGAGAGCTCGGAAACACCGCCTAGCCGCTATTCCCAGGCAGACTGCAGCGTGCAGCCTCCGAGAGCACTAGGCGCGGCCAGAAGGCGCTTTCTCGCTTCCCAGGCTAAGAGAAGCACTTTCCGTGCTGCAAACAGCTTCTCTGCTTGTGGAGAGCTCGGAAACAGCGCCTAGCCGCTGTTCCCAGCCAGCCTGCAGCGTGCAGCCTCCGAGAGAACTAGGCGCGGCCAAAAGGGGCTTTCTTGCTTCCCAGAATAAGAGAAGCACTTTCCGTGCTGCAAACAGCTTCTCTGCTTGTGGAGAGCTAGGAAACCGCGCCTAGCCACTGCTCGCAGCCAGCCTGCAGCGTGCAGCCTCCGACAGCACTAGGCGAGGCCAAAAGGCGCTTTCTCGCTTCCCAGAATAAGAGAAGTACTTTCCGTGCTGCAAACAGCTTCTCTGCTTGTGGAGAGCTTGGAAACCGCGCCTAGCTGCTGTTCGCAGCCAGCCTGCTGCGAAACGCCGAGAACGCACTAGGCACGGCCAAAAGGCGCTTTCTTGCTTCTCAGGCTAAGAGAAGCGCTTTCCGTGCTGCAAACAGCTTCTCTGCTTGTGGAGAGTTCAAAAACCGCGCCTAGGCGCTGCTCACAGCCAGCCTGCAGGGTGCAGCCTCCGAGAGCACTAGGCGCGGCCAAAAGGCGCTTTCTCGCTTTCCAGTCTAAGAGAAGCACTTTCCGTGCTACAAACAGATTCTCTGCTTGTGCAGAGTTCGGAATGAGCGCCTAGCCGCTGTACCCAGCTAGGCTGTAGCGTACCACCGGACAAAGCACTAGGCGCGGCCAAAAGGGGCTTTCTCGCTTCCCAGGCTAAGAGAAGCACTTTCCGTTCTGCAAACAGCTTCTCTGCTTATGGAGAGCTTGGAAACAGCGCCTAGCCGTTGTTCGAAGCCAGCCTGCAGCGTGCAGCCTCCGAGAGCACTAGGCGCGGCCAAAAGGCGCTTTCTCGCTTCCCAGGATAAGAGAAGCACTTTCCGTGCTGCAAACAGCTTCTCTGCTTGTGGAGTGCTCGGAAACAGCACCAGGCCGCTATTCCCAGTCAGCCCTCAGCGTGCAGCCTCCGAGAGCACTAGGCGCGGCCAAAAGGCGCTTTCTCGCTTCCCAGGCTAAGAGAAGCACTTTCCGTGCTGCAAACAGGTTCTCTGCTTGTGGAGAGCTCGGAAACAGCGCCTAGCCGCGCTTCGCAGCCAGCCAGCAGCGTGCAGCCTCCGAGAGAACTAGGCGCGGCCAAAAGGGGCTTTCTAGCTTCCCAGGCTAAGAGAAGCACTTTCCGTGCTGCAAACAGCTTCTCTGCTTGTGGAAAGCTCGGAAACAGCGCCTAGCCGCTGTTCCCAGCCAGCCTGCAGCGTGCAGCCTCCGAGAGCACTATGTGTGGCCAAAAGGCGCTTTCTCGCTTCTCAGGATGAGAGAAGCACTTTCCGTGCTGCAAACAGCTTCTCTGCTTGTGGAGAGCTCGGAAACAGCCCCTAGCCGCTGTTCGCAGCCAGCCTGCAGCGTGCAGCCTGCGAGAGCACTAGGCGCGGCCAAAAGGCGCTTTCTCGCTTCCCAGGATAAGAGAAGCACTTTCCGTGCTGCAAACAGCTTCTCTGCTTGTGGAGAGCTCGGAAACCGCGCCTAGCCGCTGTTCGCAGCCAGCATGCTGCGTACCGACGAACAAAGCACTAGGCACGGCCAAAAGGCGCTTTCTCGCTTCCCAGGCTAAGAGAAGCACTTTCCGTGCTGCAAACAGCTTCTCTGCTTGTGGAGAGCTTGGAAACCGCGCCTAGCTGCTGTTCGCAGCCAGCCTGCTGCGAAACGCCGAGAAAGCACTAGGCACGGCCAAAAGGCGCTTTCTTGCTTCTCAGGCTAAGAGAAGCGCTTTCCGTGCTGCAAACAGCTTCTCTGCTTGTGGAGAGTTCAAAAACCGCGCCTAGGCGCTGCTCACAGCCAGCCTGCAGGGTGCAGCCTCCGAGAGCACTAGGCGCGGCCAAAAGGCGCTTTCTCGCTTTCCAGTCTAAGAGAAGCACTTTCCGTGCTACAAACAGCTTCTCTGCTTGTGCAGAGTTCGGAATGAGCGCCTAGCCGCTGTATCCAGCTAGGCTGTAGCGTACCACCGGACAAAGCACTAGGCGCGGCCAAAAGGGGCTTTCTCGCTTCCCAGGCTAAGAGAAGCACTTTCCGTGCTGCAAACAGCTTCTCTGCTTATGGAGAGCTTGGAAACAGCGCCTAGCCGTTGTTCGAAGCCAGCCTGCAGCGTGCAGCCTCCGAGAGCACTAGGCGCGGCCAAAAGGCGCTTTCTCGCTTCCCAGGATAAGAGAAGCACTTTCCGTGCTGCAAACAGCTTCTCTGCTTGTGGAGAGCTCGGAAACAGCGCCTAGCCGCGCTTCGCAGCCAGCCAGCAGCGTGCAGCCTCCGAGAGAACTAGGCGCGGCCAAAAGGGGCTTTCTAGCTTCCCAGGCTAAGAGAAGCACTTTCCGTGCTGCAAACAGCTTCTCTGCTTGTGGAAAGCTCGGAAACAGCGCCTAGCCGCTGTTCCCAGCCAGCCTGCAGCGTGCAGCCTCCGAGAGCACTATGTGTGGCCAAAAGGCGCTTTCTCGCTTCTCAGGATGAGAGAAGCACTTTCCGTGCTGCAAACAGCTTCTCTGCTTGTGGAGAGCTCGGAAACAGCCCCTAGCCGCTGTTCGCAGCCAGCCTGCAGCGTGCAGCCTGCGAGAGCACTAGGCGCGGCCAAAAGGCGCTTTCTCGCTTCCCAGGATAAGAGAAGCACTTTCCGTGCTGCAAACAGCTTCTCTGCTTGTGGAGAGCTCGGAAACCGCGCCTAGCCGCTGTTCGCAGCCAGCATGCTGCGTACCGACGAACAAAGCACTAGGCACGGCCAAAAGGCGCTTTCTCGCTTCCCAGGCTAAGAGAAGCACTTTCCGTGCTGCAAACAGCTTCTCTGCTTGTGGAGAGCTCGGAAACAGCGCCTAGCCGCTGTTCCCAGCCAGCCTGCAGCGTGCAGCCTCCGAGAGCACTAGGCGAGGCCAAAAGGCGCTTTCTCGCTTCCCAGGATAAGAGAAGCACTTTCCGTGCTGCAAACAGCTTCTCTGCTTGTGGAGAGCTCGGAAACACCGCCTAGCCGCTATTCCCAGGCAGACTGCAGCGTGCAGCCTCCGAGAGCACTAGGCGCGGCCAGAAGGCGCTTTCTCGCTTCCCAGGCTAAGAGAAGCACTTTCCGTGCTGCAAACAGCTTCTCTGCTTGTGGAGAGCTCGGAAACAGCGCCTAGCCGCTGTTCCCAGCCAGCCTGCAGCGTGCAGCCTCCGAGGGAACTAGGCGCGGCCAAAAGGGGCTTTCTTGCTTCCCAGGCTAAGAGAAGCACTTTCCGTGCTGCAAACAGCTTCTCTGCTTGTGGAGAGCTAGGAAACCGCGCCTAGCCACTGCTCGCAGCCAGCCTGCAGCGTGCAGCCTCCGACAGCACTAGGCGAGGCCAAAAGGCGCTTTCTCGCTTCCCAGAATAAGAGAAGCACTTTCCGTGCTGCAAACAGCTTCTCTGCTTGTGGAGAGCTTGGAAACCGCGCCTAGCTGCTGTTCGCAGCCAGCCTGCTGCGAAACGCCGAGAAAGCACTAGGCACGGCCAAAAGGCGCTTTCTTGCTTCTCAGGCTAAGAGAAGCGCTTTCCGTGCTGCAAACAGCTTCTCTGCTTGTGGAGAGTTCAGAAACCGCGCCTAGGCGCTGCTCACAGCCAGCCTGCAGCGTGCAGCCTCCGAGAGCACTAGGCGCGGCCAAAAGGCGCTTTCTCGCTTTCCAGTCTAAGAGAAGCACTTTCCGTGCTACAAACAGCTTCTCTGCTTGTGCAGAGTTCGGAATGAGCGCCTAGCCGCTGTACCCAGCTAGGCTGTAGCGTACCACCGGACAAAGCACTAGGCGCGGCCAAAAGGCGCTTTCTCGCTTCCCAGGCTAAGAGAAGCACTTTCCGTGCTGCAAACAGGTTCTCTGCTTGTGGAGAGCTCGGAAACAGCGCCTAGCCGCGCTTCGCAGCCAGCCAGCAGCGTGCAGCCTCCGAGAGAACTAGGCGCGGCCAAAAGGGGCTTTCTAGCTTCCCAGGCTAAGAGAAGCACTTTCCGTGCTGCAAACAGCTTCTCTGCTTGTGGAAAGCTCGGAAACAGCGCCTAGCCGCTGTTCCCAGCCAGCCTGCAGCGTGCAGCCTCCGAGAGCACTATGTGTGGCCAAAAGGCGCTTTCTCGCTTCTCAGGATGAGAGAAGCACTTTCCGTGCTGCAAACAGCTTCTCTGCTTGTGGAGAGCTCGGAAACAGCCCCTAGCCGCTGTTCGCAGCCAGCCTGCAGCGTGCAGCCTGCGAGAGCACTAGGCGCGGCCAAAAAGGCGCTTTCCTCGCTTCCCAGGCTAAGAGAAGCACTTTCCGTGCTGCAAACAGCTTCTCTGCTTGTGGAGAGCTCGGAAACAGCGCCTAGCCGCTGTTCCTAGCAAGACTGCAGCGTGCAGCCTGCGAGAGCTCTAGGCGCGGCCAAAATGCGCTTTCCTCGCTTCCCAGGCTAAGAGAAGCACTTTCCGTGCTGCAAACAGCTTCTCTGCTTGTGGAAAGCTCGGAAACAGCCCCTAGCCGCTGTTCCCAGCGAGCCTGCAGCGTGCAGCCTCCGGGAGCACTAGGCGCGGCAAAAAAACGCTTTCTCACTTCCCAGGCTAAGAGAAGCACTTTCCGTGCTGCAAACAGCTTCTCTGCTTGTGGAGAGCTCGGAAACAGCCCCTAGCCGCTGTTCGCAGCCAGCCTGCTGCGTACCGCCGGACAAAGCACTAGGCGCGGACAAAAGGCGCTTTCTCGCTTCCCAGGCTAAGAGAAGCACTTACCGTGCTGCAAACAGCTTCTCTGCTTGGGGAGAGCTCGTAAACTCGCCTAGCCGCTGTTCCCAGCCAGCTTGCAGCGTGCAGCTTCCGAGAGCACTAGGAGTGGCCAAAAGGCGCTTTCTCGCTTCCTAGGCTAAGAGAAGCACTTTCCGTGCTGCAAAGAGGTTCTCTGCTCGTGGAGAGTTCGGAAACAACGCCTAGCCGCTGCTCACAGCCAGCCTACAGCGTGCAGCCTCCGTGAGCACTAGGCAAAGCCAAAAGGGGCTTTCTCGCTTCCAAGTCTAAGAGAAGCACTTTCCGTGCTGCAAACAGCTTCTCTGCTTATGGAGAGCTCCGAAACCGCGCCTAGCCACTGCTCGCAGCCAGCCTGCAGCGTGCAGCCTCCGAGAGCACTAGGCGCGGCCAAAAGGCGCTTTCTCGCTTTCCAGGCTAAGAGAAGCACTTTCCGTGCTGCAAACAGCTTCTCTGCTTGTGGAGAGCTCGGAAACAGCACCTAGCCGCTATTCCCAGTCAGCCTGCAGCGTGCAGCCTCCGAACGCACTAGCCGCGGCCAAAAGGCGCTTTCTCGCTTCCCAGGCTAAGAGAAGCACTTTCCGTGCTGCAAACAGCTTCTCTGCTTGTGGAGAGCTCGGAAACAGCGCCTAGCCGCTGTTCCCAGCCAGCCTGCAGCGTGCAGCCTCCGAGAGAACTAGGCGCGGCCAAAAAACGCTTTCTCGCTTCCCAGGCTAAGAGAAGCACTTTCCGTGCTGCAAACAGCTTCTCTGCATGTGGAGAGCTCGGAAACAGCGCCTAGCCGCTGTTCCTAGCAAGACTGCAGCGTGCAGCCTGCGAGAGCTCTAGGCGCGGCCAAAAGGCGCTTTCTCGCTTCCCAGGCTAAGAGAAGCACTTTCCGTGCTGCAAACAGCTTCTCTGCTTGTGGAGTGCTCGGAAACAGCACCAGGCCGCTATTCCCAGTCAGCCTGCACCGTGCAGCCTCCGAGAGCACTAGGCGCGGCCAAAAGGCGCTTTCCTCGCTTCCCAGGCTAAGAGAAGCACTTTCCGTGCTGCAAACAGCTTCTCTGCTTGTGGAGAGCTCGGAAACAGCGCCTAGCCGCTGTTCGCAGCCAGCCAGCAGCGTGCAGCCTCCGAGAGAACTAGGCGCGGCCAAAAGGGGCTTTCTCGCTTCCCAGGCTAAGAGAAGCACTTTCCGTGCTGCAAACAGCTTCTCTGCTTGTGGCAAAGCTCGGAAAACAGCGCCTAGCCGCTGTTCCCAGCCAGCCTGCAGCGTGCAGCCTCCGAGAGCACTATGTGTGGCCAAAAGGCGCTTTCCTCGCTTCTCAGGATGAGAGAAGCACTTTCCGTGCTGCAAACAGCTTCTCTGCTTGTGGAGAGCTCGGAAACAGCCCCTAGCCGCTGTTCGCAAGCCAGCCTGCAGCGTGCAGCCTGCGAGAGCACTAGGCGCGGCCAAAAGGCGCTTTCTCGCTTCCCAGGCTAAGAGAAGCACTTTCCGTGCTGCAAACAGGTTCTCTGCTTGTGGAGAGCTCGGAAACAGCGCCTAGCCGCTGTTCGCAGCCAGCCAGCAGCGTGCAGCCTCCGAGAGAACTAGGCGCGGCCAAAAGGGGGCTTTCTAGCTTCCCAGGCTAAGAGAAGCACTTTCCGTGCTGCAAACAGCTTCTCTGCTTGTGGAGAGCTCGGAAACAGCCCCCTAGCCGCTGTTCCCAGCCAGCCTGCAGCATGCAGCTTCCGAGAGCACTAGGCGTGGCCAAATGGCGCTTTCTCGCTTCCCAGGCTAAGAGAAGCACTTTCCGTGCTGCAAACAGCTTCTCTGCTTGTGGAGAGCTCGGAAACAGCGCCCAGCCGCTGTTCCCAGCCAGCCTGCAGCGAAACATCGGAAAAAAGCACTAGGCGAGGCCAAAAGGCGCTTTCCTCGCTTCCCAGGCTAAGAGAAGCACTTTCCGTGCTGCAAACAGCTTCTCTGCTTGTGGAAAGCTTGGAAAACGCGCCTAGCTGCTGTTCGCAGCCAGCCTTCTGCGAAACGCCGAGAAAGCAGTAGGCGCGGCCAAAAGGGGCTTTCTTGCTTCCCAGAATAAGAGAAGCACTTTCCGTGCTGCAAACAGCTTCTCTGCTTGTGGAAAGCTCGGAAACAGCGCCTAGCCGCTGTTCCCAGCCAGCCTGCAGCGTGCAGCCTCCGAGAGCACTAGGCGCGGCCAAAAGGCGCTTTCTCGCTTTCCAGGCTAAGAGAAGCACTTTCCGTGCTGCAAACAGCTTCTCTGCTTGTGGAGAGCTCGGAAACAGCACCTAGCCGCTATTCCCAGTCAGCCTGCAGCGTGCAGCCTCCGAACGCACTAGCCGCGGCCAAAAGGCGCTTTCTCCTCGCTTCCCAGGCTAAGAGAAGCACTTTCCGTGCTGCAAACAGCTTCTCTGCTTGTGGAGAGCTCGGAAACAGCGCCTAGCCGCTGTTCCCAGCCAGCCTGCAGCGTGCAGCCTCCGAGAGAACTAGGCGCGGCCAAAAAACGCTTTCTCGCTTCCCAGGCTAAGAGAAGCACTTTCCGTGCTGCAAACAGCTTCTCTGCATGTGGAGAGCTCGGAAACAGCGCCTAGCCGCTGTTCCTAGCAAGACTGCAGCGTGCAGCCTGCGAGAGCTCTAGGCGCGGCCAAAAGGCGCTTTCTCGCTTCCCCAGGCTAAGAGAAGCACTTTCCGTGCTGCAAACAGCTTCTCTGCTTGTGGAGTGCTCGGAAACAGCACCAGGCCGCTATTCCCAGTCAGCCTGCACCGTGCAGCCTCCGAGAGCACTAGGCGCGGCCAAAAGGCGCTTTCTCGCTTCCCAGGCTAAGAGAAGCACTTTCCGTGCTGCAAACAGCTTCTCTGCTTGTGGAGAGCTCGGAAACAGCGCCTAGCCGCTGTTCCCAGCCAGCCTGCAGCGTGCAGCTTCCGAGAGCACTAGGCGTGGCCAAAAGGCGCTTTCTCGCTTCCCAGGCTAAGAGAAGCACTTTCCGTGCTGCCAAACAGCTTCTCTGCTTGTGGAGAGCTCGGAAACCGCGCCTAGCCGCTGCTCACAGCCAGCCTGCAGCGTGCAGCCTCCGAGAGCACTAGGCGCGGCCAAAAGGCGCTTTCCTCGCTTCCCAGGCTAAGAGAAGCACTTACCGTGCTGCAAACAGCTTGTCTGCTTGTGCAGAGCTCGGAAACAGCGCCTAGCCGCTGTTCGCAGCCAGCCTGCTGCGTACCGCCGGACAAAGCACTAGGCGCGGCCAAAAGGCGCTTTCCCTCGCTTCCCAGGCTAAGAGAAGCACTTACCGTGCTGCAAACAGCTTCTCTGCTTGTGGAGAGCTTGGAAAACGCGCCTAGGTGCTGTTCGGAGCAGCCTGCTGCTAAACGCCGAGAAAGCACTAGGCACGGCCAAAAGGCGCTTTCTTGCTTCCCAGGCTAAGAGAAGCACTTTCCGTGCTGCAAACAGCTTCTCTGCTTGTGCAGAGCTCGGAAACAGCGCCTAGCCGCTGTTCCCAGCCAGCCTGCAGCGTGCAGCCTCCGAGAGAACTAGGCGCGGCCAAAAAAACGCTTTCTCGCTTCCCAGGCTAAGAGAAGCACTTTCCGTGCTGCAAACAGCTTCTCTGCTTGTGGAGAGCTCGGAAACAGCGCCTAGCCGCTGTTCCTAGCAAGACTGCAGCGTGCAGCCTGCGAGAGCTCTAGGCGCGGCCAAAATGCGCTTTCCTCGCTTCCCAGGCTAAGAGAAGCACTTTCCGTGCTGCAAACAGCTTCTCTGCTTGTGGAAAGCTCGGAAACAGCCCCTAGCCGCTGTTCCCAGCGAGCCTGCAGCGTGCAGCCTCCGGGAGCACTAGGCGCGGCAAAAAAAAACGCTTTCCTCACTTCCCAGGCTAAGAGAAGCACTTTCCGTGCTGCAAACAGCTTCTCTGCTTGTGGAGAGCTCGGAAACAGCCCCTAGCCGCTGTTCGCAGCCAGCCTGCTGCGTACCGCCGGGACAAAGCACTAGGCGCGGACAAAAGGCGCTTTCCCTCGCTTCCCAGGCTAAGAGAAGCACTTACCGTGCTGCAAACAGCTTCTCTGCTTGGGGAGAGCTCGTAAACTCGCCTAGCCGCTGTTCCCAGCCAGCTTGCAGCGTGCAGCTTCCGAGAGCACTAGGAGTGGCCAAAAGGCGCTTTCTCGCTTCCTAGGCTAAGAGAAGCACTTTCCGTGCTGCAAAGAGGTTCTCTGCTCGTGGAGAGTTCGGAAACAACGCCTAGCCGCTGCTCACAGCCAGCCTACAGCGTGCAGCCTCCGTGAGCACTAGGCAAAGCCAAAAGGGGCTTTCTCGCTTCCAAGTCTAAGAGAAGCACTTTCCGTGCTGCAAACAGCTTCTCTGCTTATGGAGAGCTCCGAAACCGCGCCTAGCCACTGCTCGCAGCCAGCCTGCAGCGTGCAGCCTCCGAGAGCACTAGGCGCGGCCAAAAAGGCGCTTTCTCGCTTTCCAGGCTAAGAGAAGCACTTTCCGTGCTGCAAACAGCTTCTCTGCTTGTGGAGAGCTCGGAAACAGCACCTAGCCGCTATTCCCAGTCAGCCTGCAGCGTGCAGCCTCCGAACGCACTAGCCGCGGCCAAAAGGCGCTTTCTCGCTTCCCAGGCTAAGAGAAGCACTTTCCGTGCTGCAAACAGCTTCTCTGCTTGTGGAGAGCTCGGAAACAGCGCCTAGCCGCTGTTCCCAGCCAGCCTGCAGCGTGCAGCCTCCGAGAGAACTAGGCGCGGCCAAAAAACGCTTTCTCGCTTCCCAGGCTAAGAGAAGCACTTTCCGTGCTGCAAACAGCTTCTCTGCATGTGGAGAGCTCGGAAACAGCGCCTAGCCGCTGTTCCTAGCAAGACTGCAGCGTGCAGCCTGCGAGAGCTCTAGGCGCGGCCAAAAGGCGCTTTCTCGCTTCCCAGGCTAAGAGAAGCACTTTCCGTGCTGCAAACAGCTTCTCTGCTTGTGGAGAGCTCGGAAACAGCCCCTAGCCGCTGTTCGCAGCCAGCCTGCAGCGTGCAGCCTGCGAGAGCACTAGGCGCGGCCAAAAGGCGCTTTCCTCGCTTCCCAGGCTAAGAGAAGCACTTTCCGTGCTGCAAACAGGTTCTCTGCTTGTGGAGAGCTCGGAAACAGCGCCTAGCCGCTGTTCGCAGCCAGCCAGCAGCGTGCAGCCTCCGAGAGAACTAGGCGCGGCCAAAAGGGGCTTTCTAGCTTCCCAGGCTAAGAGAAGCACTTTCCGTGCTGCAAACAGCTTCTCTGCTTGTGGAGAGCTCGGAAACAGCCCCTAGCCCGCTGTTCCCAGCCAGCCTGCAGCATGCAGCTTCCGAGAGCACTAGGCGTGGCCAAATGGCGCTTTCTCGCTTCCCCAGGCTAAGAGAAGCACTTTCCGTGCTGCAAACAGCTTCTCTGCTTGTGGAGAGCTCGGAAACAGCGCCCAGCCGCTGTTCCCAGCCAGCCTGCAGCGAAACATCGGAAAAAGCACTAGGCGAGGCCAAAAGGCGCTTTCTCGCTTCCCAGGCTAAGAGAAGCACTTTCCGTGCTGCAAACAGCTTCTCTGCTTGTGGAAAGCTTGGAAAACGCGCCTAGCTGCTGTTCGCAGCCAGCCTTCTGCGAAACGCCGAGAAAGCAGTAGGCGCGGCCAAAAGGGGCTTTCTTGCTTCCCAGAATAAGAGAAGCACTTTCCGTGCTGCAAACAGCTTCTCTGCTTGTGGAAAGCTCGGAAACAGCGCCTAGCCGCTGTTCCCCAGCCAGCCTGCAGCGTGCAGCCTCCGAGAGCACTAGGCGCGGCCAAAAGGCGCTTTCTCGCTTTCCCAGGCTAAGAGAAGCACTTTCCGTGCTGCAAAACAGCTTCTCTGCTTGTGGAGAGCTCGGAAACAGCACCTAGCCGCTATTCCCAGTCAGCCTGCAGCGTGCAGCCTCCGAACGCACTAGCCGCGGCCAAAAGGCGCTTTCTCGCTTCCCAGGCTAAGAGAAGCACTTTCCGTGCTGCAAACAGCTTCTCTGCTTGTGGAGAGCTCGGAAACAGCGCCTAGCCGCTGTTCCCAGCCAGCCTGCAGCGTGCAGCCTCCGAGAGAACTAGGCGCGGCCAAAAAAACGCTTTCTCGCTTCCCAGGCTAAGAGAAGCACTTTCCGTGCTGCAAACAGCTTCTCTGCATGTGGAGAGCTCGGAAACAGCGCCTAGCCGCTGTTCCTAGCAAGACTGCAGCGTGCAGCCTGCGAGAGCTCTAGGCGCGGCCAAAAGGCGCTTTCCTCGCTTCCCAGGCTAAGAGAAGCACTTTCCGTGCTGCAAACAGCTTCTCTGCTTGTGGAGTGCTCGGAAACAGCACCAGGCCGCTATTCCCAGTCAGCCTGCACCGTGCAGCCTCCGAGAGCACTAGGCGCGGCCAAAAGGCGCTTTCTCGCTTCCCAGGCTAAGAGAAGCACTTTCCGTGCTGCAAACAGCTTCTCTGCTTGTGGAGAGCTCGGAAACAGCGCCTAGCCGCTGTTCGCAGCCAGCCAGCAGCGTGCAGCCTCCGAGAGAACTAGGCGCGGCCAAAAGGGGGCTTTCTCGCTTCAGCTTCTCTGCTTGTGGAAAGCTCGGAAACAGCGCCTAGCCGCTGTTCCCAGCCAGCCTGCAGCGTGCAGCCTCCGAGAGCACTATGTGTGGCCAAAAGGCGCTTTCTCGCTTCTCAGGATGAGAGAAGCACTTTCCGTGCTGCAAACAGCTTCTCTGCTTGTGGAGAGCTCGGAAACAGCCCCTAGCCGCTGTTCGCAGCCAGCCTGCAGCGTGCAGCCTGCGAGAGCACTAGGCGCGGCCAAAAGGCGCTTTCTCGCTTCCCAGGCTAAGAGAAGCACTTTCCGTGCTGCAAACAGGTTCTCTGCTTGTGGAGAGCTCGGAAACAGCGCCTAGCCGCTGTTCGCAGCCAGCCAGCAGCGTGCAGCCTCCGAGAGAACTAGGCGCGGCCAAAAGGGGCTTTCTAGCTTCCCAGGCTAAGAGAAGCACTTTCCGTGCTGCAAACAGCTTCTCTGCTTGTGGAGAGCTCGGAAACAGCCCCTAGCCGCTGTTCCCAGCCAGCCTGCAGCATGCAGCTTCCGAGAGCACTAGGCGTGGCCAAATGGCGCTTTCTCGCTTCCCAGGCTAAGAGAAGCACTTTCCGTGCTGCAAACAGCTTCTCTGCTTGTGGAGTGCTCGGAAACAGCACCAGGCCGCTATTCCCAGTCAGCCTGCACCGTGCAGCCTCCGAGAGCACTAGGCGCGGCCAAAAGGCGCTTTCTCGCTTCCCAGGCTAAGAGAAGCACTTTCCGTGCTGCAAACAGCTTCTCTGCTTGTGGAGAGCTCGGAAACAGCGCCTAGCCGCTGTTCGCAGCCAGCCAGCAGCGTGCAGCCTCCGAGAGAACTAGGCGCGGCCAAAAGGGGCTTTCTCGCTTCCCAGGCTAAGAGAAGCACTTTCCGTGCTGCAAACAGCTTCTCTGCTTGTGGAAAGCTCGGAAACAGCGCCTAGCCGCTGTTCCCAGCCAGCCTGCAGCGTGCAGCCTCCGAGAGCACTATGTGTGGCCAAAAGGCGCTTTCTCGCTTCTCAGGATGAGAGAAGCACTTTCCGTGCTGCAAACAGCTTCTCTGCTTGTGGAGAGCTCGGAAACAGCCCCTAGCCGCTGTTCGCAGCCAGCCTGCAGCGTGCAGCCTGCGAGAGCACTAGGCGCGGCCAAAAGGCGCTTTCTCGCTTCCCAGGCTAAGAGAAGCACTTTCCGTGCTGCAAACAGGTTCTCTGCTTGTGGAGAGCTCGGAAACAGCGCCTAGCCGCTGTTCGCAGCCAGCCAGCAGCGTGCAGCCTCCGAGAGAACTAGGCGCGGCCAAAAGGGGCTTTCTAGCTTCCCAGGCTAAGAGAAGCACTTTCCGTGCTGCAAACAGCTTCTCTGCTTGTGGAGAGCTCGGAAACAGCCCCTAGCCGCTGTTCCCAGCCAGCCTGCAGCATGCAGCTTCCGAGAGCACTAGGCGTGGCCAAATGGCGCTTTCTCGCTTCCCAGGCTAAGAGAAGCACTTTCCGTGCTGCAAACAGCTTCTCTGCTTGTGGAGAGCTCGGAAACAGCGCCCAGCCGCTGTTCCCAGGCAGCCTGCAGCGAAACATCGGAAAAAGCACTAGGCGAGGCCAAAAGGCGCTTTCTCGCTTCCCAGGCTAAGAGAAGCACTTTCCGTGCTGCAAACAGCTTCTCTGCTTGTGGAAAGCTTGGAAAACGCGCCTAGCTGCTGTTCGCAGCCAGCCTTCTGCGAAACGCCGAGAAAGCAGTAGGCGCGGCCAAAAGGGGCTTTCTTGCTTCCCAGAATAAGAGAAGCACTTTCCGTGCTGCAAACAGCTTCTCTGCTTGTGGAGAGCTCGGAAACCGCGCCTAGCCGCTGCTCGCAGCCAGCCTGCAGCGTGCAGCCTCCGAGAGCACTAGGCGCGGCCAATAGGCGCTTTCTCGCTTCCCAGGCTAAGAGAAGCACTTTCCGTGCTGCAAACAGCTTCTCTGCTTGTGGAGAGCTCGGAAACAGCGCCTAGCCGCTGTTCGCAGCCAGCCTGCAGCGTGCAGCCTCCGAGAGCACTAGGCGCGGCCAAAACGGGCTTTCTCGCTTCCCAGGCTAAGAGAAGCACTTTCCGTGCTGCAAACAGCTTCTCTGCTTGTGGAGAGCTCGGAAACAGCGCCTAGCCGCTGTTCCCAGCCAGCCTGCAGCGTGCAGCCTCCGAGAGAACTAGGCGCGGCCAAAAAACGCTTTCTCGCTTCCCAGGCTAAGAGAAGCACTTTCCGTGCTGCAAACAGCTTCTCTGCTTGTGGAGAGCTCGGAAACAGCGCCTAGCCGCTGTTCCTAGCAAGACTGCAGCGTGCAGCCTGCGAGAGCTCTAGGCGCGGCCAAAATGCGCTTTATCGCTTCCCAGGCTAAGAGAAGCACTTTCCGTGCTGCAAACAGCTTCTCTGCTTGTGGAGAGCTTGGAAAACGCGCCTAGGTGCTGTTCGCAGCAGCCTGCTGCTAAACGCCGAGAAAGCACTAGGCACGGCCAAAAGGCGCTTTCTTGCTTCCCAGGCTAAGAGAAGCACTTTCCGTGCTGCAAACAGCTTCTCTGCTTGTGGAAAGCTCGGAAACAGCCCCTAGCCGCTGTTCCCAGCCAGCCTGCAGCGTGCAGCCTCCGAGAGCACTAGGCGCGGCCAAAAGGCGCTTTCTCGCTTCCCAGGCTAAGAGAAGCACTTTCCGTGCTGCAAACAGCTTCTCTGCTTGTGGAGAGCTCGGAAACAGCCCCTAGCCGCTGTTCGCAGCCAGCCTGCTGCGTACCGCCAGACAAAGCACTAGGCGCGGCCAAAAGGGGCTTTCTTGCTTCCCAGGCTAAGAGAAGCACTTACCGTGCTGCAAACAGCTTCTCTGCTTGGGGAGAGCTCGAAAACCGCGCCTAGCCGCTGTTCCCAGCCAGCTTGCAGCGTGCAGCTTCCGAGAGCACTAGGCGTGGCCAAAAGGCGCTTTCTCGCTTCCTAGGCTAAGAGAAGCACTTTCCGTGCTGCAAAGAGGTTCTCTGCTTGTGGAGAGTTCGGAAACCGCGCCTAGACGCTGCTCACAGCCAGCCTGCAGCGTGCAGCCTCCGTGAGCCCTAGGCAAAGCCAAAAGGGCTTTCTCGCTTCCAAGGCTAAGAGAAGCACTTTCCGTGCTGCAAACAGCTTCTCTGCTTGTGGAGAGCTCGGAAACAGCGCCTAACCGCTGTTCCCAGCCAGCCTGCAGCGTGCAGCCTCCGAGAGCACTAGGCGCGGCCAAAAGGGGCTTTCTCGCTTCCCAGGCTAAGAGAAGCACTTTACGTGCTGCAAACAGCTTCTCTGCTTGTGGAGAGCTTGGAAAACGCGCCTAGGTGCTGTTCGGAGCAGCCTGCTGCTAAACGCCGAGAAAGCACTAGGCGCGGCCAAAAGGCGCTTTCTCGCTTCCCAGGATAAGAGAAGCACTTTCCATGCTGCAAACAGCTTCTCTGCTTGTGGAGAGCTCGGAAACAGCACCTAGCCGCTATTCCCAGTCAGCCTGCAGCGTGCAGCCTCCGAGGGCACTAGGCGCGGCCAAAAGGCGCTTTCTCGCTTCCCAGGCTAAGAGAAGCACTTTCCGTGCTGCAAACAGCTTCTCTGCTTGTGGAGAGCTCGGAAACAGCGCCTAGCCGCTGTTCCCAGCCAGCCTGCAGCGTGCAGCCTCCGAGAGAACTAGGCGCGGCCAAAAAACGCTTTCTCGCTTCCCAGGCTAAGAGAAGCACTTTCCGTGCTGCAAACAGCTTCTCTGCTTGTGGAGAGCTCGGAAACAGCGCCTAGCCGCTGTTCCGAGCAAGACTGCAGCGTGCAGCCTGCGAGAGCTCTAGGCGCGGCCAAAAGGCGCTTTCTCGCTTCCCAGGCTAAGAGAAGCACTTTCCGTGCTGCAAACACCTTCTCTGCTTGTGGAGAGCTTGGAAAACGCGCCTAGGTGCTGTTCGCAGCAGCCTGCTGCTAAACGCCGAGAAAGCACTAGGCACGGCCAAAAGGCGCTTTCTTGCTTCCCAGGCTAAGAGAAGCACTTTCCGTGCTGCAAACAGCTTCTCTGCTTGTGGAGAGCTCGAAAACAGCGCCTAGCCGCTGTTCGCAGCCAGCCTGCAGCGTGCAGCCTCCGAGAGCACTAGGCGCGGCCAAAAGGGGCTTTCTCGCTTCCCAGGCTAAGAGAAGCACTTTCCGTGCTGCAAACAGCTTCTCTGCTTATGGAGAGCTCCGAAACCGCGCCTAGCCACTGCTCGCAGCCAGCCTGCAGCGTGCAGCCTCCGAGAGCACTAGGCGCGGCCAAAAGGCGCTTTCTCGCTTGCAAGGATAAGAGAAGCACTTTCCGTGCTGCAAACAGCTTCTCTGCTTGTGGAGAGCTCGGAAACAGCGCCTAGCCGCTGTTCCCAGCCAGCCTGCAGCGTGCAGCCTCCGAGAGAACTAGGCGCGGCCAAAAAACGCTTTCTCGCTTCCCAGGCTAAGAGAAGCACTTTCCGTGCTGCAAACAGCTTCTCTGCATGTGGAGAGCTCGGAAACAGCGCCTAGCCGCTGTTCCTAGCAAGACTGCAGCGTGCAGCCTGCGAGAGCTCTAGGCGCGGCCAAAAGGCGCTTTCTCGCTTCCCAGGCTAAGAGAAGCACTTTCCGTGCTGCAAACAGCTTCTCTGCTTGTGGAGAGCTTGGAAGACGCGCCTAGGTGCTGTTCGCAGCAGCCTGCTGCTAAACGCCGGGAAAGCACTAGGCACGGCCAAAAGGCGCTTTCTTGCTTCCCAGGCTAAGAGAAGCACTTTCCGTGCTGCAAACAGCTTCTCTGCTTGTGGAGAGCTCGGAAACAGCACCTAGCCGCTATTCCCAGTCAGCCTGCAGCGTGCAGCCTCCGAGGGCACTAGGCGCGGCCAAAAGGCGCTTTCTCGCTTCCCAGGCTAAGAGAAGCACTTTCCGTGCTTCAAACAGCTTCTCTGCTTGTGGAGAGCTCGGAAACAGCGCCTAGCCGCTGTTCCCAGCCAGCCTGCAGCGTGCAGCCTCCGAGAGAACTAGGCGCGGCCAAAAGGCGCTTTCTCGCTTCCCAGGCTAAGAGAAGCACTTTCCGTGCTGCAAACAGCTTCTCTGCTTGTGGAGAGCTCGGAAACAGCGCCTAGCCGCTGTTCCGAGCAAGACTGCAGCGTGCAGCCTGCGAGAGCTCTAGGCGCGGCCAAAAGGCGCTTTCTCGCTTCCCAGGCTAAGAGAAGCACTTTCCGTGCTGCAAACACCTTCTCTGCTTGTGGAGAGCTTGGAAAACGCGCCTAGGTGCTGTTCGCAGCAGCCTGCTGCTAAACGCCGAGAAAGCACTAGGCACGGCCAAAAGGCGCTTTCTTGCTTCCCAGGCTAAGAGAAGCACTTTCCGTGCTGCAAACAGCTTCTCTGCTTGTGGAGAGCTCGAAAACAGCGCCTAGCCGCTGTTCGCAGCCAGCCTGCAGCGTGCAGCCTCCGAGAGCACTAGGCGCGGCCAAAAGGGGCTTTCTCGCTTCCCAGGCTAAGAGAAGCACTTTCCGTGCTGCAAACAGCTTCTCTGCTTATGGAGAGCTCCGAAACCGCGCCTAGCCACTGCTCGCAGCCAGCCTGCAGCGTGCAGCCTCCGAGAGCACTAGGCGCGGCCAAAAGGCGCTTTCTCGCTTCCAAGGATAAGAGAAGCACTTTCCGTGCTGCAAACAGCTTCTCTGCTTGTGGAGAGCTCGGAAACAGCACCTAGCCGCTATTCCCAGTCAGCCTGCAGCGTGCAGCCTCCGAAGGCACTAGCCGCGGCCAAAAGGCGCTTTCTCGCTTCCCAGGCTAAGAGAAGCACTTTCCGTGCTGCAAACAGCTTCTCTGCTTGTGGAGAGCTCGGAAACAGCGCCTAGCCGCTGTTCCCAGCCAGCCTGCAGCGTGCAGCCTCCGAGAGAACTAGGCGCGGCCAAAAAACGCTTTCTCGCTTCCCAGGCTAAGAGAAGCACTTTCCGTGCTGCAAACAGCTTCTCTGCATGTGGAGAGCTCGGAAACAGCGCCTAGCCGCTGTTCCTAGCAAGACTGCAGCGTGCAGCCTGCGAGAGCTCTAGGCGCGGCCAAAAGGCGCTTTCTCGCTTCCCAGGCTAAGAGAAGCACTTTCCGTGCTGCAAACAGCTTCTCTGCTTGTGGAGAGCTTGGAAGACGCGCCTAGGTGCTGTTCGCAGCAGCCTGCTGCTAAACGCCGGGAAAGCACTAGGCACGGCCAAAAGGCGCTTTCTTGCTTCCCAGGCTAAGAGAAGCACTTTCCGTGCTGCAAACAGCTTCTCTGCTTGTGGAGAGCTCGGAAACAGCACCTAGCCGCTATTCCCAGTCAGCCTGCAGCGTGCAGCCTCCGAGGGCACTAGGCGCGGCCAAAAGGCGCTTTCTCGCTTCCCAGGCTAAGAGAAGCACTTTCCGTGCTTCAAACAGCTTCTCTGCTTGTGGAGAGCTCGGAAACAGCGCCTAGCCGCTGTTCCCAGCCAGCCTGCAGCGTGCAGCCTCCGAGAGAACTAGGCGCGGCCAAAAGGCGCTTTCTCGCTTCCCAGGCTAAGAGAAGCACTTTCCGTGCTGCAAACAGCTTCTCTGCTTGTGGAGAGCTCGGAAACAGCGCCTAGCCGCTGTTCCGAGCAAGACTGCAGCGTGCAGCCTGCGAGAGCTCTAGGCGCGGCCAAAAGGCGCTTTCTCGCTTCCCAGGCTAAGAGAAGCACTTTCCGTGCTGCAAACACCTTCTCTGCTTGTGGAGAGCTTGGAAAACGCGCCTAGGTGCTGTTCGCAGCAGCCTGCTGCTAAACGCCGAGAAAGCACTAGGCACGGCCAAAAGGCGCTTTCTTGCTTCCCAGGCTAAGAGAAGCACTTTCCGTGCTGCAAACAGCTTCTCTGCTTGTGGAGAGCTCGAAAACAGCGCCTAGCCGCTGTTCGCAGCCAGCCTGCAGCGTGCAGCCTCCGAGAGCACTAGGCGCGGCCAAAAGGGGCTTTCTCGCTTCCCAGGCTAAGAGAAGCACTTTCCGTGCTGCAAACAGCTTCTCTGCTTATGGAGAGCTCCGAAACCGCGCCTAGCCACTGCTCGCAGCCAGCCTGCAGCGTGCAGCCTCCGAGAGCACTAGGCGCGGCCAAAAGGCGCTTTCTCGCTTCCAAGGATAAGAGAAGCACTTTCCGTGCTGCAAACAGCTTCTCTGCTTGTGGAGAGCTCGGAAACAGCACCTAGCCGCTATTCCCAGTCAGCCTGCAGCGTGCAGCCTCCGAAGGCACTAGCCGCGGCCAAAAGGCGCTTTCTCGCTTCCCAGGCTAAGAGAAGCACTTTCCGTGCTGCAAACAGCTTCTCTGCTTGTGGAGAGCTCGGAAACAGCGCCTAGCCGCTGTTCCCAGCCAGCCTGCAGCGTGCAGCCTCCGAGAGAACTAGGCGCGGCCAAAAAACGCTTTCTCGCTTCCCAGGCTAAGAGAAGCACTTTCCGTGCTGCAAACAGCTTCTCTGCATGTGGAGAGCTCGGAAACAGCGCCTAGCCGCTGTTCCTAGCAAGACTGCAGCGTGCAGCCTGCGAGAGCTCTAGGCGCGGCCAAAAGGCGCTTTCTCGCTTCCCAGGCTAAGAGAAGCACTTTCCGTGCTGCAAACAGCTTCTCTGCTTGTGGAGAGCTTGGAAGACGCGCCTAGGTGCTCTTCGCAGCAGCCTGCTGCTAAACGCCGGGAAAGCACTAGGCACGGCCAAAAGGCGCTTTCTTGCTTCCCAGGCTAAGAGAAGCACTTTCCGTGCTGCAAACAGCTTCTCTGCTTGTGGAGAGCTCGGAAACAGCACCTAGCCGCTATTCCCAGTCAGCCTGCAGCGTGCAGCCTCCGAGGGCACTAGGCGCGGCCAAAAGGCGCTTTCTCGCTTCCCAGGCTAAGAGAAGCACTTTCCGTGCTTCAAACAGCTTCTCTGCTTGTGGAGAGCTCGGAAACAGCGCCTAGCCGCTGTTCCCAGCCAGCCTGCAGCGTGCAGCCTCCGAGAGAACTAGGCGCGGCCAAAAGGCGCTTTCTCGCTTCCCAGGCTAAGAGAAGCACTTTCCGTGCTGCAAACAGCTTCTCTGCTTGTGGAGAGCTCGGAAACAGCGCCTAGCCGCTGTTCCGAGCAAGACTGCAGCGTGCAGCCTGCGAGAGCTCTAGGCGCGGCCAAAAGGCGCTTTCCTCGCTTCCCAGGCTAAGAGAAGCACTTTCCGTGCTGCAAACACCTTCTCTGCTTGTGGAGAGCTTGGAAAACGCGCCTAGGTGCTGTTCGCAGCAGCCTGCTGCTAAACGCCGAGAAAGCACTAGGCACGGCCAAAAGGCGCTTTCTTGCTTCCCAGGCTAAGAGAAGCACTTTCCGTGCTGCAAACAGCTTCTCTGCTTGTGGAGAGCTCGAAAACAGCGCCTAGCCGCTGTTCGCAGCCAGCCTGCAGCGTGCAGCCTCCGAGAGCACTAGGCGCGGCCAAAAGGGGCTTTCTCGCTTCCCAGGCTAAGAGAAGCACTTTCCGTGCTGCAAACAGCTTCTCTGCTTATGGAGAGCTCCGAAACCGCGCCTAGCCACTGCTCGCAGCCAGCCTGCAGCGTGCAGCCTCCGAGAGCACTAGGCGCGGCCAAAAGGCGCTTTCTCGCTTCCAAGGATAAGAGAAGCACTTTCCGTGCTGCAAACAGCTTCTCTGCTTGTGGAGAGCTCGGAAACAGCACCTAGCCGCTATTCCCAGTCAGCCTGCAGCGTGCAGCCTCCGAAGGCACTAGCCGCGGCCAAAAGGCGCTTTCTCGCTTCCCAGGCTAAGAGAAGCACTTTCCGTGCTGCAAACAGCTTCTCTGCTTGTGGAGAGCTCGGAAACAGCGCCTAGCCGCTGTTCCCAGCCAGCCTGCAGCGTGCAGCCTCCGAGAGAACTAGGCGCGGCCAAAAAACGCTTTCTCGCTTCCCAGGCTAAGAGAAGCACTTTCCGTGCTGCAAACAGCTTCTCTGCATGTGGAGAGCTCGGAAACAGCGCCTAGCCGCTGTTCCTAGCAAGACTGCAGCGTGCAGCCTGCGAGAGCTCTAGGCGCGGCCAAAAGGCGCTTTCTCGCTTCCCAGGCTAAGAGAAGCACTTTCCGTGCTGCAAACAGCTTCTCTGCTTGTGGAGAGCTTGGAAGACGCGCCTAGGTGCTCTTCGCAGCAGCCTGCTGCTAAACGCCGGCAAAGCACTAGGCACGGCCAAAAGGCGCTTTCTTGCTTCCCAGGCTAAGAGAAGCACTTTCCGTGCTGCAAACAGCTTCTCTGCTTGTGGAGAGCTCGGAAACAGCGCCCAGCCGCTGTTCCCAGCCAGCCTGCAGCGAAACATCGGAAAAAGCACTAGGCGAGGCCAAAAGGCGCTTTCTCGCTTCCCAGGCTAAGAGAAGCACTTTCCGTGCTGCAAACAGCTTCTCTGCTTGTGGAAAGCTTGGAAAACGCGCCTAGCTGCTGTTCGCAGCCAGCCTTCTGCGAAACGCCGAGAAAGCAGTAGGCGCGGCCAAAAGGGGCTTTCTTGCTTCCCAGAATAAGAGAAGCACTTTCCGTGCTGCAAACAGCTTCTCTGCTTGTGGAGAGCTCGGAAACCGCGCCTAGCCGCTGCTCGCAGCCAGCCTGCAGCGTGCAGCCTCCGAGAGCACTAGGCGCGGCCAAAAGGCGCTTTCTCGCTTCCCAGGCTAAGAGAAGCACTTTCCGTGCTGCAAACAGCTTCTCTGCTTGTGCAGAGCTCGGAAACAGCGCCTAGCCGCTGTTCGCAGCCAGCCTGCAGCGTGCAGCCTCCGAGAGCACTAGGCGCGGCCAAAACGGGCTTTCTCGCTTCCCAGGCTAAGAGAAGCACTTTCCGTGCTGCAAACAGCTTCTCTGCTTGTGGAGAGCTCGGAAACAGCGCCTAGCCGCTGTTCCCAGCCAGCCTGCAGCGTGCAGCCTCCGAGAGAACTAGGCGCGGCCAAAAAACGCTTTCTCGCTTCCCAGGCTAAGAGAAGCACTTTCCGTGCTGCAAACAGCTTCTCTGCTTGTGGAGAGCTCGGAAACAGCGCCTAGCCGCTGTTCCTAGCAAGACTGCAGCGTGCAGCCTGCGAGAGCTCTAGGCGCGGCCAAAATGCGCTTTATCGCTTCCCAGGCTAAGAGAAGCACTTTCCGTGCTGCAAACAGCTTCTCTGCTTGTGGAGAGCTTGGAAAACGCGCCTAGGTGCTGTTCGCAGCAGCCTGCTGCTAAACGCCGAGAAAGCACTAGGCACGGCCAAAAGGCGCTTTCTTGCTTCCCAGGCTAAGAGAAGCACTTTCCGTGCTGCAAACAGCTTCTCTGCTTGTGGAAAGCTCGGAAACAGCCCCTAGCCGCTGTTCCCAGCCAGCCTGCAGCGTGCAGCCTCCGAGAGCACTAGGCGCGGCCAAAAGGGGCTTTCTCGCTTCCCAGGCTAAGAGAAGCACTTTCCGTGCTGCAAACAGCTTCTCTGCTTGTGGAGAGCTCGGAAACAGCGCCCAGCCGCTGTTCCCAGCCAGCCTGCAGCGAAACATCGGAAAAAGCACTAGGCGAGGCCAAAAGGCGCTTTCTCGCTTCCCAGGCTAAGAGAAGCACTTTCCGTGCTGCAAACAGCTTCTCTGCTTGTGGAAAGCTTGGAAAACGCGCCTAGCTGCTGTTCGCAGCCAGCCTTCTGCGAAACGCCGAGAAAGCAGTAGGCGCGGCCAAAAGGGGCTTTCTTGCTTCCCAGAAAAGGAGAAGCACTTTCCGTGCTGCAAACAGCTTCTCTGCTTGTGGAGAGCTCGGAAACCGCGCCTAGCCGCTGCTCGCAGCCAGCCTGCAGCGTGCAGCCTCCGAGAGCACTAGGCGCGGCCAAAAGGCGCTTTCTCGCTTCCCAGGCTAAGAGAAGCACTTTCCGTGCTGCAAACAGCTTCTCTGCTTGTGGAGAGCTCGGAAACAGCGCCTAGCCGCTGTTCCCAGCCAGCCAGCAGCGTACCGCCGGACAAAGCACTAGGCGCGGCCAAAAGGCGCTTTCTTGCTTCCCAGGCTAAGAGAAGCACTTTCCGTGCTGCAAACACCTTCTCTGCTTGTGGAGAGCTTGGAAAACGCGCCTAGGTGCTGTTCGCAGCAGCCTGCTGCTAAACGCCGAGAAAGCACTAGGCACGGCCAAAAGGCGCTTTCTTGCTTCCCAGGCTAAGAGAAGCACTTTCCGTGCTGCAAACACCTTCTCTGCTTGTGGAGAGCTTGGAAAACGCGCCTAGGTGCTGTTCGCAGCAGCCTGCTGCTAAACGCCGAGAAAGCACTAGGCACGGCCAAAAGGCGCTTTCTTGCTTCCCAGGCTAAGAGAAGCACTTTCCGTGCTGCAAACAGCTTCTCTGCTTGTGGAGAGCTCGAAAACAGCGCCTAGCCGCTGTTCGCAGCCAGCCTGCAGCGAGCAGCCTCCGAGAGCACTAGGCGCGGCCAAAAGGGGCTTTCTCGCTTCCCAGGCTAAGAGAAGCACTTTCCGTGCTGCAAACAGCTTCTCTGCTTATGGAGAGCTCCGAAACCGCGCCTAGCCACTGCTCGCAGCCAGCCTGCAGCGTGCAGCCTCCGAGAGCACTAGGCGCGGCCAAAAGGCGCTTTCTCGCTTCCAAGGATAAGAGAAGCACTTTCCGTGCTGCAAACAGCTTCTCTGCTTGTGGAGAGCTCGGAAACAGCACCTAGCCGCTATTCCCAGTCAGCCTGCAGCGTGCAGCCTCCGAAGGCACTAGCCGCGGCCAAAAGGCGCTTTCTCGCTTCCCAGGCTAAGAGAAGCACTTTCCGTGCTGCAAACAGCTTCTCTGCTTGTGGAGAGCTCGGAAACAGCGACTAGCCGCTGTTCCCAGCCAGCCTGCAGCGTGCAGCCTCCGAGAGAACTAGGCGCGGCCAAAAAACGCTTTCTCGCTTCCCAGGCTAAGAGAAGCACTTTCCGTGCTGCAAACAGCTTCTCTGCATGTGGAGAGCTCGGAAACAGCGCCTAGCCGCTGTTCCTAGCAAGACTGCAGCGTGCAGCCTGCGAGAGCTCTAGGCGCGGCCAAAAGGCGCTTTCTCGCTTCCCAGGCTAAGAGAAGCACTTTCCGTGCTGCAAACAGCTTCTCTGCTTGTGGAGAGCTTGGAAGACGCGCCTAGGTGCTCTTCGCAGCAGCCTGCTGCTAAACGCCGGCAAAGCACTAGGCACGGCCAAAAGGCGCTTTCTTGCTTCCCAGGCTAAGAGAAGCACTTTCCGTGCTGCAAACAGCTTCTCTGCTTGTGGAGAGCTCGGAAACAGCGCCCAGCCGCTGTTCCCAGCCAGCCTGCAGCGAAACATCGGAAAAAGCACTAGGCGAGGCCAAAAGGCGCTTTCTCGCTTCCCAGGCTAAGAGAAGCACTTTCCGTGCTGCAAACAGCTTCTCTGCTTGTGGAAAGCTTGGAAAACGCGCCTAGCTGCTGTTCGCAGCCAGCCTTCTGCGAAACGCCGAGAAAGCAGTAGGCGCGGCCAAAAGGGGCTTTCTTGCTTCCCAGAATAAGAGAAGCACTTTCCGTGCTGCAAACAGCTTCTCTGCTTGTGGAGAGCTCGGAAACCGCGCCTAGCCGCTGCTCGCAGCCAGCCTGCAGCGTGCAGCCTCCGAGAGCACTAGGCGCGGCCAAAAGGCGCTTTCTCGCTTCCCAGGCTAAGAGAAGCACTTTCCGTGCTGCAAACAGCTTCTCTGCTTGTGCAGAGCTCGGAAACAGCGCCTAGCCGCTGTTCGCAGCCAGCCTGCAGCGTGCAGCCTCCGAGAGCACTAGGCGCGGCCAAAACGGGCTTTCTCGCTTCCCAGGCTAAGAGAAGCACTTTCCGTGCTGCAAACAGCTTCTCTGCTTGTGGAGAGCTCGGAAACAGCGCCTAGCCGCTGTTCCCAGCCAGCCTGCAGCGTGCAGCCTCCGAGAGAACTAGGCGCGGCCAAAAAACGCTTTCTCGCTTCCCAGGCTAAGAGAAGCACTTTCCGTGCTGCAAACAGCTTCTCTGCTTGTGGAGAGCTTGGAAAACGCGCCTAGGTGCTGTTCGCAGCAGCCTGCTGCTAAACGCCGAGAAAGCACTAGGCACGGCCAAAAGGCGCTTTCTTGCTTCCCAGGCTAAGAGAAGCACTTTCCGTGCTGCAAACAGCTTCTCTGCTTGTGGAAAGCTCGGAAACAGCCCCTAGCCGCTGTTCCCAGCCAGCCTGCAGCGTGCAGCCTCCGAGAGCACTAGGCGCGGCCAAAAGGCGCTTTCTCGCTTCCCAGGCTAAGAGAAGCACTTTCCGTGCTGCAAACAGCTTCTCTGCTTGTGGAGAGCTCGGAAACAGCCCCTAGCCGCTGTTCGCAGCCAGCCTGCTGCGTACCGCCGGACAAAGCACTAGGCGCGGACAAAAGGCGCTTTCTCGCTTCCCAGGCTAAGAGAAGCACTTACCGTGCTGCAAACAGCTTCTCTGCTTGTGGAGAGCTCGGAAACAGCGCCTAACCGCTGTTCCCAGCCAGCCTGCAGCGTGCAGCCTCCGAGGGCACTAGGCGCGGCCAAAAGGGGCTTTCTCGCTTCCCAGGCTAAGAGAAGCACTTTCCGTGCTGCAAACAGCTTCTCTGCTTGTGGAGAGCTCGGAAACAGCGCCCAGCCGCTGTTCCCAGCCAGCCTGCAGCGAAACATCGGAAAAAGCACTAGGCGAGGCCAAAAGGCGCTTTCTCGCTTCCCAGGCTAAGAGAAGCACTTTCCGTGCTGCAAACAGCTTCTCTGCTTGTGGAAAGCTTGGAAAACGCGCCTAGCTGCTGTTCGCAGCCAGCCTTCTGCGAAACGCCGAGAAAGCAGTAGGCGCGGCCAAAAGGGGCTTTCTTGCTTCCCAGAAAAGGAGAAGCACTTTCCGTGCTGCAAACAGCTTCTCTGCTTGTGGAGAGCTCGGAAACCGCGCCTAGCCGCTGCTCGCAGCCAGCCTGCAGCGTGCAGCCTCCGAGAGCACTAGGCGCGGCCAAAAGGCGCTTTCTCGCTTCCCAGGCTAAGAGAAGCACTTTCCGTGCTGCAAACAGCTTCTCTGCTTGTGGAGAGCTCGGAAACAGCGCCTAGCCGCTGTTCCCAGCCAGCCAGCAGCGTACCGCCGGACAAAGCACTAGGCGCGGCCAAAAGGCGCTTTCTCGCTTCCCAGGCTAAGAGAAGCACTTTCCGTGCTGCAAACAGCTTCTCTGCTTATGGAGAGCTCGGAAACAGCGCCTAGCCGCTTTTCGAAGCCAGCCTGCAGCGTGCAGCCTCCGAGAGCACTAGGCGCGGCCAAAAGGCGCTTTCTCGCTTCCCAGGATAAGAGAAGCACTTTCCGTGCTGCAAACAGCTTCTCTGCTTGTGGAGTGCTCGGAAACAGCACCAGGCCGCTATTCCCAGACAGCCTGCACCGTGCAGCCTCCGAGAGCACTAGGCGCGGCCAAAAGGCGCTTTCTTGCTTCCCAGGCTAAGAGAAGCACTTTCCGTGCTGCAAACAGCTTCTCTGCTTGTGGAGAGCTCGGAAACAGCGCCTAGCCGCTCTTCGCAGCCAGCCAGCAGCGTGCAGCCTCCGAGAGAACTAGGCGCGGCCAAAAGGGGCTTTCTCGCTTCCCAGGCTAAGAGAAGCACTTTCCGTGCTGCAAACAGCTTCTCTGCTTGTGGAGAGCTCGGAAACAGCGCCCAGCCGCTGTTCCCAGCCAGCCTGCAGCGAAACATCGGAAAAAAGCACTAGGCGAGGCCAAAAGGCGCTTTCTCGCTTCCCAGGCTAAGAGAAGCACTTTCCGTGCTGCAAACAGCTTCTCTGCTTGTGGAAAGCTTGGAAAACGCGCCTAGCTGCTGTTCGCAGCCAGCCTTCTGCGAAACGCCGAGAAAGCAGTAGGCGCGGCCAAAAGGGGCTTTCTTGCTTCCCAGAATAAGAGAAGCACTTTCCGTGCTGCAAACAGCTTCTCTGCTTGTGGAGAGCTCGGAAACCGCGCCTAGCCGCTGCTCGCAGCCAGCCTGCAGCGTGCAGCCTCCGAGAGCACTAGGCGCGGCCAAAAGGCGCTTTCTCGCTTCCCAGGCTAAGAGAAGCACTTTCCGTGCTGCAAACAGCTTCTCTGCTTGTGCAGAGCTCGAAACAGCGCCTAGCCGCTGTTCGCAGGCCAGCCTGCAGCGTGCAGCCTCCGAGAGCACTAGGCGCGGCAAAACGGGCTTTCTCGCTTCCCAGGCTAAGAGAAGCACTTTCCGTGCTGCAAACAGCTTCTCTGCTTGTGGAGAGCTCGGAAACAGCGCCTAGACCGCTGTTCCCAGCCAGCCTGCAGCGTGCAGCCTCCGAGAGAACTAGGCGCGGCCAAAAAACGCTTTCTCGCTTCCCAGGCTAAGAGAAGCACTTTCCGTGCTGCAAACAGCTTCTCTGCTTGTGGAGAGCTTGGAAAACGCGCCTAGGTGCTGTTCGCAGCAGCCTGCTGCTAAACGCCGAGAAAGCACTAGGCACGGCCAAAAGGCGCTTTCTTGCTTCCCAGGCTAAGAGAAGCACTTTCCGTGCTGCAAACCAGCTTCTCTGCTTGTGGAAAGCTCGGAAACAGCCCCTAGCCGCTGTTCCCAGCCAGCCTGCAGCGTGCAGCCTCCGAGAGCACTAGGCGCGGCCAAAAGGCGCTTTCTCGCTTCCCAGGCTAAGAGAAGCACTTTCCGTGCTGCAAACAGCTTCTCTGCTTGTGGAGAGCTCGGAAACAGCGCCTAGCCGCTGTTCCCAGCCAGCCAGCAGCGTACCGCCGGACAAAGCACTAGGCGCGGCCAAAAGGCGCTTTCTCGCTTCCCAGGCTAAGAGAAGCACTTACTTTCCGTGCTGCAAACAGCTTCTCTGCTTATGGAGAGCTCGGAAACAGCGCCTAGCCGCTTTTCGAAGCCAGCCTGCAGCGTGCAGCCTCCGAGAGCACTAGGCGCGGCCAAAAGGCGCTTTCTCGCTTCCCAGGATAAGAGAAGCACTTTCCGTGCTGCAAACAGCTTCTCTGATTGTGGAGTGCTCGGAAACAGCACCAGGCCGCTATTCCCAGACAGCCTGCACCGTGCAGCCTCCGAGAGCACTAGGCGCGGCCAAAAGGCGCTTTCTTGCTTCCCAGGCTAAGAGAAGCACTTTCCGTGCTGCAAACAGCTTCTCTGCTTGTGGAGAGCTCGGAAACAGCGCCTAGCCGCTCTTCGCAGCCAGCCAGCAGCGTGCAGCCTCCGAGAGCACTAGGCGCGGCCAAAAGGGGCTTTCTCGCTTCCCAGGCTAAGAGAAGCACTTTCCGTGCTGCAAACAGCTTCTCTGCTTGTGGAAAGCTCGGAAACAGCGCCTAGCCGCTGTTCCCAGCCAGCCTGCAGCGTGCAGCCTCCGAGAGCACTATGTGTGGCCAAAAGGCGCTTTCCTCGCTTCTCAGGATGAGAGAAGCACTTTCCGTGCTGCAAACCGCTTCTCTGCTTGTGGAGAGCTCGGAAACAGCCCCTAGCCGCTGTTCGCAGCCAGCCTGCAGCGTGCAGCCTGCGAGAGCACTAGGCGCGGCCAAAAGGCGCTTTCTCGCTTCCCAGGCTAAGAGAAGCACTTTCCGTGCTCTAAACAGCTTCTCTGCTTGTGGAGACCTCGGAAACCGCGCCTAGCCGCTGTTCCCAGCCAGCCTGCAGCCCGCAGCTTCCGAGAGCACTAGGCGTGGCCAAAAGGCGCTTTCTCGCTTCCCAGGCTAAGAGAAGCACTTTCCGTGCTGCAAACAGCTTCTCTGCTTGTGGAGAGTTCGGAAACCGCGCCTAGCCGCTGCTCACAGCCAGCCTGCAGCGTGCAGCCTCCGTGAGCACTAGGCGCGGCCAAAAGGCGCTTTCTCGCTTCCCAGGCTAAGAGAAGCACTTCCTGTGCTGCAAACAGCTTCTCTGCTTGTGGAGAGCTCGGAAACAGCGCCTAGCCGCTGTTCCCAGCCAGCCTGCACCGTGCAGCCTCCGAGAGCACTAGGCGCGGCCAAAAGGCGCTTTCTCGCTTCCCAGGATAAGAGAAGCACTTTCCGTGCTGCAAACAGCTTCTCTGCTTGTGGAGAGCTTGGAAAACGCGCCTAGGTGCTGTTCGGAGCAGCCTGCTGCTAAACGCCGAGAAAGCACTAGGCACGGCCAAAAGGCGCTTTCTTGCTTCCCAGGCTAAGAGAAGCACTTTCCGTGCTGCAAACAGCTTCTCTGCTTGTGCAGAGCTCGGAAACAGCGCCTAGCCGCTGTTCGCAGCCAGCCTGCAGCGTGCAGCCTCCGAGAGCACTAGGCGCGGCCAAAACGGGCTTTCTCGCTTCCCAGGCTAAGAGAAGCACTTTCCGTGCTGCAAACAGCTTCTCTGCTTGTGGAGAGCTCGGAAACAGCGCCTAGCCGCTGTTCCCAGCCAGCCTGCAGCGTGCAGCCTCCGAGAGAACTAGGCGCGGCCAAAAAACGCTTTCTCGCTTCCCAGGCTAAGAGAAGCACTTTCCGTGCTGCAAACAGCTTCTCTGCTTGTGGAGAGCTCGGAAACAGCGCCTAGCCGCTGTTCCAAGCAAGACTGCAGCGTGCAGCCTGCGAGGGCTCTAGGCGCGGCCAAAATGCGCTTTCTCGCTTCCCAGGCTAAGAGAAGCACTTTCCGTGCTGCAAACAGCTTCTCTGCTTGTGGAGAGCTTGGAAAACGCGCCTAGGTGCTGTTCGCAGCAGCCTGCTGCTAAACGCCGAGAAAGCACTAGGCACGGCCAAAAGGCCCTTTCTTGCTTCCCAGGCTAAGAGAAGCACTTTCCGTGCTGCAAACAGCTTCTCTGCTTGTGGAGAGCTCGGAAACAGCGCCTAGCCGCTGTTCGCAGCCAGCCTGCAGCGTGCAGCCTCCGGGTGCACTAGGCGCGGCAAAAAAAACGCTTTCTCGCTTCCCAGGCTAAGAGAAGCACTTTCCGTGCTGCAAACAGCTTCTCTGCTTGTGGAGAGCTCGGAAACCGCGCCTAGCCACTGCTCGCAGCCAGCCTGCAGCGTGCAGCCTCCGAGAGCACTAGGTGTGGCCAAAAGGCGCTTTCTCGCTTCTCAGGATAAGAGAAGCACTTTCCGTGCTGCAAACAGCTTCTCTGCTTGTGGAAACCTCGGAAACAGCCCCTAGCCGCTGTTCCCAGCCAGCCTGCAGCGTGCAGCCTCCGAGAGCACTAGGCGCGGCCAAAAGGCGCTTTCTCGCTTCCCAGGCTAAGAGAAGCACTTTCCGTGCTGCAAACAGCTTCTCTGCTTGTGGAGAGCTCGGAAACAGCCCCTAGCCGCTGTTCGCAGCCAGCCTGCTGCGTACCGCCGGACAAAGCACTAGGCGCGGACAAAAGGCGCTTTCTCGCTTCCCAGGCTAAGAGAAGCACTTACCGTGCTGCAAACAGCTTCTCTGCTTGGGGAGAGCTCGTAAACCGCGCCTAGCCGCTGTTCCCAGCCAGCTTGCAGCGTGCAGCTTCCGACAGCACTAGGCGTGGCCAAAAGGCGCTTTCTCGCTTCCTAGGCTAAGAGAAGCACTTTCCGTGCTGCAAACAGCTTCTCTGCTTGTGGAGAGCTCGGAAACAGCGCC